>NW_007248667.1:47814-79198 GCF_000164805.1 Carlito syrichta
TTGGGTGCATATATGTTTAGGATAGATATTTCTTGTTGATGGATTGAGTATTTTATCATTTTGTAGTGGCCTTCTGTATCTTTTTTGATTTTTAATAGCTTGAAGGATATTTTGTCTGAAATTAAGATCGTTTTCCTGAAAGTTTGTTTCCCATCTGATTCGTTTTCCTGAAAGTTTGTTTCCCATCTTCTTACTTTGAGTCTGTGGGTGTCCTTTCTAGGGAGGTGAGTCTCTTGAAGGCAATAGATTGTTGCCTGATGATATTTTATCCATTTTGCCATTCTATGTCTTTTCAGTGGTGCATTTAGTCCGTTCACATTTAGGCTAATAATTGAAATGCAAGAGTTGATCCCTGTCATAAAGATCTTACAGAGTTGTTCCTGTTTGTTTGTTGTCTTTCTTTGGGTTTTGGAGTTGGTTCATGTGTGTTTTTAATCTTTTGCCTGTACTCTTGTGAAGAATGTTGTTTTTCTTTTTTCTTTTTCTTCTGTGTTCAGTACTTTCTTAAGTGTTTCTTGTAGAGGTGGTCTGGTGGCAGCGTAGGTTTTTAGCGGTTGGATATCTGGAAAAGATTTCAATTCTTCCTCACTAATGAAGCTTAGTTTTGCTGGGTAGGTAATTCTTGGTTGAAATTGTTTCTCTTTTAGAAATTTGAAGATAGTGCTCCAGGCTCTCCTGGCCTGAAGGGTTTCTGTGGGTAAATCTGCTGCTATTCTAATTGGTTTTCCCTGGTAGGTAGTCTGGCCTTTTTCTCTTGCTGCCTTTAGGATTTTTCCTTTTATAGCTACTTTGTTTAGGTGAATTATTATTTGTCTTGGAGTTGATCTTCTCATTTGTTGTCTTGCAGGGGTTCTCTGAATCTCTTGTGTTTGAATTTTTTCATCCTAGATGAGATGAGGAAGTTTTCTTGAATGATTTCATGAAATGTTTGTTCCAATGTGGCTTCTGTTTCTCTCTCTGCCTCAGGAAGCCCAATTACTCTTAGGTTTGGTCTCTTGAAGTGATCATTCATTTTGTGTAGGTTTTGTTCTGTCTTTTTGAGCTTCTTTTCTATGCTTTTGACAGTTTGGGTTAGTTCTCTGTTTTGATCTTCAAGCTCTGAGATTCTTTCTTCTGCTTGGCTGATTCTGCTTTCCCATGCTTATTAGTCTGTTGTTCATTTTCATCACAGTATTCTTTACTGCTGTCATTTCTGACATCAGCTCCTTCCTATTTTCCTCTTGTCTCTCCTCAGTTTTTTTATTTCTCTCCATTAATGTCTTGATGTTTGGGTTTGTTGCATGTAACCAGTCATACTGGGGGCTCTTCATTATTTGTGTTCCAGAATCTGTTTGCTCAGTGTCTGATTTCACAGGGGTCTGTGTAAGACCTATATCCTTCTTTTGGGTTTTCTTCATTTGTTCGGTTTTTCCCCCTTCCTACTTTTTCCTTCCCTCCACATCACCATCTTCTTTAATTCTGTTATTCAGGGATAAAGGGATTGGTTTTACTTCTGTTTGTTCAATCTCCTATTCTTTATGTATGTCCTCTTACTTTGTTCAATTCTGAAGTTTCACTGTAGGTTGGAGGTGGTTCTTTTTGCAGTTTTGAGGTTTACTTAAGGGGAGAGCTGTGATTCAAAATCTGTCTGCAGGTCCTGGTATTCGCTGCCAGGTGTGTGGATAATGTGGAACCCACTTCCCACTGCCCTGGAATCTGTCTGTGCAGTGGGGCTGTAGGTTTACTCCCTAAAATAAAATGTGGTTAGCAGAGGGGAGAGAATGGAGCAGATAGTGGGTGAAGAAGGGGAGTGGAGAGATAGAGGAGTAAAGGGGGAAACAAACGAGTGTGCCAAGAAATAGAGAGAGAGGCCTATACTGAAACAGATAAAAACAATAGAACACAGCTACAGATGAACCAACTCTCATACAAAAAACAAAAAATAAAAATAAAACATATAGTGGTGCTAACATACAAGGTAACCAACCACCTTGTTAGTGTGCTGTTCCTCTATACAAAGATATGGTTTACAGAAAGAAGAAAAGAGAAAAAAAGGAAAAGGAAAAAAGAAAAAAGGGAACAATACAGTAGGAATAGAATTAAGTCATTAAACTAATAGAATCAATGAAACATACTCTGAGACATTTCGTTTAAGTCCAATGTCCTTTCAGATCTGATTTCTAGTTTTCTTTTCAAGCTGGTAAATTCGTTTGCAGTTAGGGTCAGTTGCCCCTGATCTGCTGTGAAGGACAGTTCAGATTACCCTCCGTTGGGCACTCTGTTCTATGTCTTTATCAAGCTTGTTTCTCCCGTTTCGCTGTTGTTACCTTGAATCGCCAGCAGGTGGTGCTATCTCAGCTGCTCGCCCCAGAGGGGGTGGGGCCAGACAGGAACAAGATGGTTGCCTGTCTCAGGGCAGGCGACAGGAGCCTTACAGGGGTGGGCAGGACAGTCTCAGTCGTAGGAGAGGTGGCAGTGATCCCAGCAGATCTTCCCTGAAGGGGTTTGATGTGGATCACCTCGGGCCCGGGTGGTGTGATGTGCTACAGCCATCAAGGAGGCTGTGGCAGTGGCGGTGGCAGCGGCAGCATCAGCGGGTGGGGGGGGCTGTGGCAGTTGTGGCAGCGGCACTGTTTGCACCGCAGTGACTGTCCAGTCTGTTGCGATGTCCCAGTGGTGACAATGGCTGAGCTCTGTATGAAGAGCAGGCTGTGATGTTGGGGTCCACAGCCCCCCAGGGTGAGAGTCAGAGACCCACTGCAGATCTCCTTTGCAGAGGGCTTCACAGACCGGATTGTCCCTTTGCCATCTTGCCGCTTCCTCCTAAAACTTTTATGAGTTGTATTTTTTTGTGATCGTCTGTCATGTTATCTCCTTACACCTGATATTTCCAAAGCTTATTTTTCTTTTAATGTTCCAAGACTAAATATAATTTAAAGACCTAGACTCTATAATCTTCACAATAAATGTTATTTACTCTCTTTCACTTAAGTGGTTTAATATCAAGTATTTTATACTTATCTGATATTGCTGTATTTATCCTCATATTATTATTTATGAGGAGGACCCTCCCCCAAACCCAGAATTTATTTGTTAAAAAATTGTGTATTTAATCTTACATGTTTACACTTCAGTCACCTTTCAAGTTCTTTCTGTTTGGTATAATACACGTATTGAGATGCTTTTCCTACTGCTCAAATCAGTTTTTTTGGTGTCTTTTATTGCCTCTGCAGCTTTTTGTTTCACCTCTTCCATATCGGCAAGCTGTTTCACTGAGGATTTTTTTCATCTGGGAAACAAACAGAAAAAGTTTTTGGGGGCAAGACTGGATGAATAGAGAGGGTGAGGTGTGGGGGTCATGCTGATTTTAGTCAAAAACTGCCAAACACTCAGTGTGGTGTGGACAGGTGTGTTGTCATGATGGAAGAACCAGTCACCTGTCTGCCAAATCTCAGAACGTTTTTTCCGCAAATCATGACACAGTCTTCTCAAAACTTCCATATAAAAACTTTGGTTGACTATGTGTTCCAGAGGAAAAAATTTCGAGTGCACTACAAGGGACCCACCCTCCAAAAGATAATCTTGATTTTGTGGAAGTTCCACTTTGTATTTTGTTTCTCCTTGTATTTATTTCTTTAATTGACACATAACAATTGTACATATTTATGGGATACAGTGAGATGTTTTGAGACATATATATTGTGTAATTACCAAATCAAGCTATTTAACACTTGTGTTCAAATAATTTAAAAACTAATTTACTAATAAATAGATTCATTAATTAAAATGGATCAATGCAACTTAATTCATTGGTCAAATTCTTACTATCTGTGTTTCTTCCTCACTTCCAATTTGGTCTGATGATTCATCTTCACAAAGCTTCAGAACCATGTCTCTATACTTTTTTCTGCAAAACTATTTACACACACACTTCAAAGATCTTGACTCCTCTGAGTGTTTCTCTAGTCTCCAATAGTATTTCTTTTTATTGAACCTTGTCTGTTCAAGTGAACCAAATTACTTTACAAGATTTTTCTGTCAAATACTTTTATGTTGTGTTTTCAGCTTAATCTTCCTGTTCCTTTTTAAGGTTAAACATCATCTCTCCCTTCCACCCTCCCTTCCTCTCCTTTCTTTTTCTTCCTTCCTTCCTTCCTTCTTTCCTTTCTTCCTCTTTTCATTTCCTTTCTTCTCCTTTCTTCTTCCCTTCCTCCCTCCCTCCCTCCCTTCCTTTTCTTCTTCTTCTCGTTCTCTCTCCCTCCCTGTGACCTTCTTTACTCTGTTTACTTTAAAACGATTTCTCATTTGCAATATTTCCCCCGTATACATGGAGTATCTTTTCTGTATTCCAGAGAACTAGGTATAGTAACATAATGCACCCAAAATTTGTATTCTCCCATGATAGCTAAGTAATGCTAAACACTTAAAAGGCTAATTTCTTAAAATCCCTTTCTTAGTATATGACTGATTTGCTTAGCTTTATAGAGTAGTCACTATAGTGAGTTGCTCCATTCTCAGAGGCACATCTATTTTAGTCATGTCAGTTTTTATTGATAGAAGAGACACTCTATATTAATCTACATAACTTAGATTTTGAAAATATACTTTTGATAATAGATAGCAATCAACTAAAAATTAACTGAAGAAAAAAGAAGTAGACGTTGTGGCTGGGTAAGAAGAAGTGTGTTCAAATAAATGACTGAGTACAAAATACTCTAGAATACAGAAGGATGACTGAATTAAGAGGTCACTGTTGAGTGTGGGTACTTTATTCAACAGTATAACATAGAGAGAAGATTTAAGTGAAACTGGAACACCTGGAAAGAAAGAACAGTATATATTATATATGTGTAATATATAATATAATTTCTGGGGTGAAGACGTGAGAGAAACTTATCAACACCTATGGTGACTCTGAATGGAGGGTTTCTGTTGAAAATAATTATGATGTTTTATATGAAAAATAGAGTTGACAGATAACAGAAATATTTAGGCACCAATTTGATTAATAGTACCTAGACTTTTTGATTTATACAATAACCTCAGTTTCAATTTTGGACTACCTTAAATTATTTCTTGGTGTTAATTATGGTCATTGTACAAATAAAGATTAAAAATTTAAAGAAATTGATTCGATTTCAGGACCAGAATTTTTCTTTCACCAGCTTGTTTTTGTTTGAGAACTAGTTTAAGAAACCATTTTAAGCTGGCATGTGATGAGTAAAATTTAGCATTTTTCCTTAGGTCTTTTGAACTGTTTTATTACTGTAAGTAAAATACTTTATTTTCTTTAAGTTTGCATATTTTTTTATTTAGCACCAGCATGAGTAGCTACATTCTTGTTACTGTAGCTTAAATCTGAAAATTAAAAGAAAAAATATTAAAAAATGTAAAAGCCCAGAAATATATCAATTCCAGATATCCTATATATACTAATACATTTATTCCTTTTTCTATTTTCCACTTATACTTAAAATGAGCTTCTAGTTTTCTATGTATGTCTGAAAAAAGGAGACACAAAGTGAGATTTTGTTGGATAATCCTTTCTTGTGAGTGTTTGTATTGGAGTTGGATTGTCCTAGTCCAGCAAAAAGCACTTACGGTGACTTGATGACTTTTGTTGCTATTTTCTCTTTGTTTTATTCAGACATCATTCAGACATTCATCATCACTGTAAAGTAAATAAGCATCCATTAAAATCTTAAGCACTACTAGTTTTGTTTGAACAGAAATATCTCAGTAGCAACTGGGTTGCTGGGGCTGAGTTATGAAAATTGACTCAGCATGAAAGCCCATTTTGCTTTTCAGCCCTTTTGACCTACCTGTGTTCTAAATGGAACACTCAATTACTATTATCTTTCCTGTTTTCTAGCCTTTGTCCATTGTGAGTCCCTCAATATGAATAAATGTCCAGCATTCCAAAGAGGAAATAATGAGTCCAAAATGCATCCATCAAGTATAATGTAGTTGCCTGCCCAGCTGTAGGCAGAGAAAAAGAACAACTTCCTGCTGTGCATTCATGTTTGAGAAAAGAGTTGCTGACACCTTTTAGTCTTTTCTCCATAGGAGCTGATTTTCTTTTTCTCCATTCATAAGCATTTTTAATATCCATATTATCAGAGAAAGAAAAGGAGAAGAAAAAACTCAAGTGTGAAATGCAATAGTAAACTGCATCTTGAAATCCATACCACCAAAAGGCTAAGAAGGCAGAGGGTCCATGATCTCCTCTCAAGTTCTATTTTATTTACTTTTCATATTCTAAAAATTTTTAATTTTAAAGATTAATGTACAATTCAGGGTTAGGTGTACAAATATTCATTATGGAGGTACCCTTGTTGATGAGGTATGCCCACCCTCCCCTGGCAGTTTCCCACTACTGCCAATCCCTTTTTTATAGTATTATGATAATTGTTCATGGCCCACTTATGAGTAAGAACATTTGGTATTCAGTTCTTTGTTTCTATTATAGATCACTCAATATTATAGACTCTAAGTCCATCCAAGTTGCTGCAAAGTTCATAATTTTGTTCTTCTTTATGGCTGCATGATATTCCATCTTGTGTATGTACTATATTGTTTTCATACAGTCCTCTTTCAATGGGCAGCATGGTTGGTTCCATGTTTTTGCTATTGTGCATATTACTACAATAAGCATGCATGCACAGTTATCTTTTTTCATAGAATGATTTGGGTTCCTCCAGGTATATTCCCAGTTGGGGGATTGTGGGTTCATATGAGAGTTCGATTTTTAGATCTTTTAGGAATCGCCAAACTGTTTTCCACAGAGGTTGTACTAGTTTACACTCCTACCAACAGTGTAGAAGTATTCCCTTTTTCCTGCATCCTCTCCAGCATCAGTTGTTTTTTGAGTTATTGATGATGACCATCCTGACTGGATCCATTTCAATTTTAAAGAGTAACCATATATTCCTAAAACTTATTCTTTAATCAGGAGAGTCCCACCCAACCATTTTCAGGCATCAAAATTCTAAATCTTTTTTTTGATATCAATAATAGATGGCTGCAAGGCAGCTAACAAAATATAATTGGCAGCTTGGGCTAAGTCTGAATGCAGCAGCTTATGATCTTATGTAAGGCTGTAATTTATAAGTGTTTACTTGTCTGTGTTGGGGAGCAAAAGGACAAGGGTCATGAGTGAGTGCCTTGAATAAAACAAGTTGAGCTTCATACCTTTTTCTAAAACCCATTTTTCTCATCTCAGTAAATGGAAACCCAAAATCAACCTGGGAACCAATGACAACTTCGCATTCCACTGTGCTTTCTTACATTTACACTCCAAATCTTACCATAATTATTTCATTCATTTACTTCTCTTCCTCTTATTCTCTAATTCATGTCATCTACATATCTTGCCTGGATTCCTAAAACTTCCTTCAAAATGATCTTTCTAGCTTAAATGTTGGACCTTTTTGATGCCTATACCACATTGTAGCTACTTTCTTTGGAAAGGCAGATATCTTTTTAATCCTCAATGCTGCTTTTGTCTTCAAAAGCCCAAACTCTTGTATATGGTGATAAGTAGGGTCCAATTACATTCTATGCATGAGGTTAGCCATATGCATAGGTTTTTTTTGTTTTTTCTGGCACAATTTGCTAAATATGGTTTACTTTCTTCAGTGTTTGCTTTTGTTTGCTTTGATAAAGATAAATTGGTTGAAGTTCTGTGATTTCATTTCCAGATACTCTTACCTGTTCCATAGGTCTATTTTTGTAACAGTACCATGATGCCTTAGTTACTGTAGCATTGTAGTAAAGTTTGAAGCCTGGATGTGTGATACCTCCAGCTTTGTTCTTTTTGCTGAAGATTTCTTTAACTATTTGGGTTCTATTTTGCTCCCATATGAATTTCTGCATTGCCTTTTCAAGGTCTGTGGAAAATGGTGCTGGTAATTTGATAGGGATAATGTTGAATCTGCAGACTGCCTTGGGTAGAATGATATCTTGATGATATCAGTTCTTCCAATTTATGAGCATAGGATACTTTTTCATTTGTTTGTGTCACCCTTGATTTATTTGAACAGTGTTTTGTCGTTCTCATTGTAAAAGTCTTTCCTCTCTTTGGTTAGATGGATGCCAAGGCATTTGTGTGTGTGGTGTGTGTGTGTGTCTACTATAAATGGGATCATGTTTTTTATTTGGTTCTCAGCCTGATTGTTGTTGGTATATAGAAAGGCAAATTTTGTCACATTAATTTTGTATGCTGAGATTTTACTGAGGTTGCTTATCAGCACAAGGAGGTTTTTGACAGACTGTCTAAGGTTTTCTAGGTATGTAATTATATAATCTGCAGAGGGAAAATTAAATTTCTCATTTGTTATTTAGTTACTGCTATTTTTTTCTTCTGCCTGATTGCTCTGGCTAGGACTTCCAGTATTGTGTAAAATAAGAGGGGTGTGACTTAAATATGAAACTTCAAATTATAAGAATATTAGAAGAAAACTTACAGAACACCCTCCTGGACATCAGCCTAGGCAATGAATTCATGGCCAGGACCCCAAAAACAAATGCAGCAAAACCTAAAATTGGCAAGTGGGACCTTATCAAGTAAATTTTTTTGCACAGCAAAATAAATCATCAAGAGAGTAAAGAGATAACCCACAGAATGAAAAAAATATTTGCAAACTATACATCCAACAAAGGCCTAACATCCAGGATCTACACAAGGAACTCAAATGGATTGACAGGAAAAAACTAAAACAAAATCAAATAGTCCCATTAATAAGTGGGCAAAGGACATGAGCAGACACTTCTCAAAGGAAAACATTCAAGCCGCCAACAGACATGACAAAATGCTCAGCTTCATTATCATCAAAGAAGTACAAATCATAACTACCATTAGATGCCATCTCACACTGATAATGATGGCTATCATTAAAAAGTCAAAAGCAGCAGGTATTGATGAGTCTGTAGAGGAAAGGGAAATCTTCTGCATTGTTGGTGGGAATGCAAACTGGCCAATCTTTGTGGAAAGCAGTTTGGAGATTTCTTGATGAACTGAAAATTGAGCTACCATTCAACCCAGCAACCCCACTCCTGAGAATATACCCAGAGAAACACAAATAATTCTACCAAAAAGATTCCTGTACACCTGTGTTCACTGCAGCACTATACACAATAACAAAACCATGAAACTAACCCAGATACACATTAAAAGTGGACTGGATATAGAGAATATGGTACATATGCACAATGAAAAACTATACAGCCATAAAGAAAAACAAAATCATGTTCTTTGCAGCAACATGGATGCTGCTGGAGACTATACTTCTAAGTGAACTATTACAGGAACAAAAACTGAATACCACATGCTCTCACTCATAAGTTGGCCCTAAACATTGGGTAAGCAAGCACAAAGGTGGGAGTACTGAAGACTGGGCACCTCTAAAAGAGTAGGGAGGAAGAAATGAAAGGAGGGAGGGAGAATAAGGTTCATACAATCACCCACTGGGTGCCATGTTCACTGCCAAGGGGAAAGAAGGCTTGTTATGTGCCTAAACCTCACCTTCATGCAATATACTTATGTAAAAAAATCCTCACATGTACCCCACAACTCTAAAATTTAAAAAGAAAAAAAGAATACTAAAAAAAACCTGACTCCTTAACATTCGATTGCAATGCCCTGTAATATCTGCTTCCTACTACCCCTTCCCTTATCTCTCTCCAATACTCACCCTTTTCTCTGAACTAAACTAAATCCCTCCAGGCTCATCTATCTCCTCCTCTACTTTTTAACTTATGTCTCCCCTTTCCTGTAACATATTCTTGCCTTACTGGTTTCCTTTTACTTATCTTTTAGGTCTTTTAGGAGACAGTGCTCCCTTATTCTTGAACTTGATTAGGATCCCCCGCTTCTACCTCTTTAATTCCTCTCTTTTAACCCTCACTTGGCATTGTTGTGTCACTTTTGGTATGTATTTACCAGGAGAATGGAAGATCCCTGAGAGCCCTGTGAGGGTAGGGAAGCTATCTCAGCTTTTGTGTACTGTTCTGCATGTAGGACTCTATGATGTTTGTGAATGAAGGGATTAATTAACATTCCCATAGCCCTGTGATCCAAGGTCATAAATGGTTAGCTAAGAAGTGGGTTTTCCTCTTATGTTACAAAGTGCCATAAGAGAATGACTTTGTATGTCTCATAAGGAAGGAATAGAGGAGACTTTCTGTCCTGAAAGAAGACTGGACTTTGGGAAACATTGTCTTTTTCCTGGAATTACTCACAAAACTTCAAATGGGGGAGGGTGGTGAGTATGGGGTAAGAAACTAAACAGAGACTGTAGAATTAAAATATATGGACAATTCAAAATGCTGACAAAAAGTCTCAAGTTTTAGGAAATGTAAGTTTTCCTCTAAGTTCATTTATAGTTTAAAAGAATGCAGGGTTAGAAGAACTGAAAATATGAAATTTTCTTTTACATTTTCTCTCGCATGTTCAATTTTTAAAAAATTCCTTATTCCCTCTCTCCCTCCCCTCTCCCTTCCTCCCTTCCTTCCTTACTCCTCAAGTACCTTTCTTCCATGAGTATACAGTTATTGTGAATCTATATAACATACCAGGTACAATTCTAGGTGCTGAGGATACAATAGTGATAAAGTAAAGACAAAATCACCAGACTCATGAAGCTTATATTTAGTGGGAAGACCGACTAATAATTTTTTAAAGATATAATCAAATGTCAGGAAGTGATAAGTGCTATGAAGAAACATAAAGCAGGAGAAGGCATAAAGAGTGACTAGATTAGGGGATGGGGAGAATGGTGAGGTTAGGCTCTTTTAGACCTGGATATAAGAACAGATGTTTTGAGAAGGTGTCAAAAAAATTGTATCAGATGGGATTAAAGAGGCAGGGAAGACTTTATTCAAAAGTATTGCAATGGTATCAAAAATATTGAAATGGGGAAAGGAATCAAACTCACCTTTGCTGACACAAAAGACTGGAGAATTTTAAAGTACTAGGTTGAGCTAGTGGAAAAGTATTAGAGGATGTGGAGGTTGGTGGATAAGTGATTTGGTCATCTGTTTTTGCTAATTGTCCCTTATCAAAGTTAGTTTCCTACCCTCTCACAGAGACTAGAAGGGCTCCCAAGTATTTGAGAAGAGCATTTTTTGGATTGTAAAACTGGAAAGAGACTGGGAGATTTGCATCTCAAATGCAGATGAGAACCAATTTACAACTGCAAGTTTTCTTTTGTTTTTTTTTTTGAGTTGGAGTCTCACTCTGTCGCCCAGACTGGAGTGCAGTGGCCGCTCCCGGCCACCGCAGCGTCGACCTGCAGGGCTCCGGCGATCCTTCCGCCTCAGCCTTCCAATTAGCTGGAACTACAGGCATGTGCTATCACGCCCGGCTAATTTTTTGATTTATTGTAGAGATGAGGTCTCGCCTGCCCAGGCGAGCCTCGAACCCGCGGGCTCGGGCAATCCACTCACCTCAGCCTCCTAAAGGCGCGGGATTACAGGCTGAGCCACCAAGCCCGGCTGCAAGTTTTCTAAAATAAACGATGTATGAAAAGGGAGGTCAGAGGCCTACAGTGCGAAAGAACTATGTCTAAAGCAAAGGGGAATTTTAAGACTATCTTAGTTAAAGATGAAATTTGAACAAAGACTTAAATGAGAGAGCCATGAACAGATTTTGAGTGTGAGGTCCACAGGCTGATTGAAAAGCAAATGCAAAGGCCTCCACTAAAGAACAAGCTTAAAATTGGAGCAGCTGTCACAAAACACCAATAGGGCTCAAGTGGAGTGAGCAAGGAAGGGATGAATTGAAGGTGAGGTCAAAGAGTTGAGTGGAGGTTAGACAAGGAGAATCTCCCAGGAGACAAGTTTGGAATTTTTTTCTTCAAATGTTAGAAAACCATTGGAAGTTTTTAAAAAATGGGATTTCATAATGACATGTAAAAGAGCCTCCCAGGCTGTTGTGCTGGGAAGTAGAAGCAGGGAGACTAGTAAGGAGACCGTCTTAATAACCGGGCATAAATCTCAAACTATGGTGGAGGATGGTAACAATAAAGGTAGAGGGGCTCAGTATTTAGCCAGAGTTGTCCAGAGGAACAGAACCAATAGGGAGAATTATTTGTTATGGGAATTGGTTCATACTATTAGGAAGGCCCAGAAATCCCACAGTCCGCCATCTACAAGCTGGAGAACCAGAAAAGCAAGTGGTGTAATTTAGTGTGTGTTCAAAGACCTGAGATCAAGAGAACTCGATGATATAATTTTCAGTCTGATCACAAAAGCCTGAGAGCCAGGAGTACTGCTATTTAAATCTCAGAGTCTGAAGACCCAAGGACCAGGAGCTCTGATGTCTGAGGGTAGAAGAAATTGGATGTCCAGATAAAGAAGAAAAATAATTTGTCTTGCCTTTACCTTTTTGTTCTATTTGGGCCCTGAACTGATTAGATGATACCCTCCCATATTGGTGAGAGTAGATCTCCTTTATTGAGTTTACTGATTCAAATGCTAATCTATTCTGAAAACACGTTTACAGACAGCACAGAAACAATGTTTTATCAGCTATCTGGACATTCTTTAACCCAGTGAAACTGACATGCAAAATTAACCATCACACTTGGTATCTGTGAAGGCATATATTTTTGCTGAATAAATGGATATAAGATAAAAATAGGAGATGAGAAGCTCAAAATTTTTGACCTTGGTAACTAGGTGAATATTGCTGATATCATGGAAGAGAAAAACTTGGGTGGAGGAGATGGTTTGGAGGTTTGTCAGGGGTATAATCCAAAGAAGTCAGTGTTGGGAAAGACAAATTCAAGGTATCAAGTAAGTGTGTCACTTGTGGCGTTGCATATATTACCCTGAAACTCAGGAGTGATATCAGAGAAGGAAAGATAAATCTGGGAGTCAGAATACAGTTAGTACTTAGAACAAGGCTGGTACTTTTCCAGGATATAAAGATGAGAAAAAAAGAGAGATTTTTTTTTTTTAATTTCCTTCTCTCTGACTAGGCTATATTTATTGATCTGACCCAATAGTTTAAAAAATTATTTGCATTAATAGATACCCACCTTTTCTTTTAGTAGTCTTTCTTTTGATGCACTCAGTGTTGAATTACAGAACAAGAAAATGTTTTAACGCAACAGCACAGCAAGAGTCCTGTATTTGTTTTAAAGAATGCACTTGATATTTCAAAATGTATATGAGATAACAATAATGAAAAAATGTAGAATTTTGTTTGGTTTCCTTAACTTCATTTTACAATAAAGGATTTTAAAAAATGCATGTACATATTTTTTATATGTAGATGATATTATACTCTTTCGGTCTTAATAGTGCCTTGGCTAAGACCTGATCATGGTAGTGACAACTATAAAAAACAAATGTCAGCATATGCTGTTCATTTTTTAAAAACATATTTTTGAATATCTTCTTCGCATTGAATAAAGCAAAAGTGACTATGCATAAATGAATAATGACACTCAGCATTAACTGGTGGTGATTTTCAGTTCTTTATTAACTTTAATCAGTGGTGGATGAAACTCAGGGGATTTTAAAATTAAATAAACTCAGATAAGCTTCACCAAGAGAACTTATTTGGTCCTTAGATATTTATTTTATTTTTATATTTTTAAAAATTTATTTTATTTATTTATTTTTACAGAGTTAAGGAGAAGTTGTCAGTTGTAAGGTCAGATGGGATACTGAGTACCCCCTATGTGTCTGGCCAGGTTCTAAGTGCTAGGATTATAATTGTTTATATAATGGAAAAAAGAATTTATTCTTATTGAAGCAAATAGATAATAAAAATAAGTAAAATCTGTAGGTTAACTGGTAATAAGTGCTATGGATAAAAATAAAACAGGATTGGGGGAATAGAGAGAGCTCAGTTGGAAGTGTGTTTGAATTTGCAAATAAGATGATCAGTTCACTAAGGAATATTTTAGCAAAGATATAAAGGAAGTAAGGGAGTAAGCCATACAGAGATCCCTAGAGAGCATTGGAGGTGGAGGGAACAGGGAGAGAAGGGATTTTTAGGCTGAAGCATGGCTGGAAAGTTTGAGGAACATCTAGGAGACTAGTGTGTTGAAAGTCAAGTGAGAGAGAGGAAGGGCAGTAGGAAATGATGTCAGGTAATAGCATGAACAAAATTATTAGAGCCTTGTATAACCATTGTGATGAATTGGCTTTGAATTCGATAGAAAACCATTGGAGGCTTTTTGTTGTTCTTGGAGTCTCACTCTGTCACCCAGGCTGGAATGCAGTGGCATGCTCATGGCCACCATAGTCTCAACCTGCTGGGCTTAGGTGATCCTTCTGTCTCAGCCTTCCAAGTAGCTGGAATTACAGATGCACACTACCATGACCGGCTGATTTTTTGATTTATTGTAGAGACAAGGTCTCACCAAGTTGCCCAGGCTGGTCTTGAAGCCCCAGTCTCAGGCAATCCTCTCGCTTCAGCCTCCCAAAGTGCTGGGATTACAGGCTGAGCCACTGTGCCCGGCCCATCGGAGATTTTTAACCAAAGGAGTAACTAGCATGAGCTGATTCACAGTTTTGGAAGAATCACTCTGACTGCCATGTTAGAACAGACATTAGAGATTGGTGGAATGAAAGAGGGACAAGAGTAAAAGTAGTAAGAACTCTAGGAGACTATTGTAATAATATAGGTGAAGTGATGATTATAGATGATAGTGAACTAGCTACCTGTGGAGATGGTAAAATTGGGCCAGAAATAGTTTGAAAGTACATGCGGTAAGACTTGCTAAAGAATTGTATGTGAAATGTGAGAGAAAGGAATCAAGGATGACCTCAAGATTTCTGGACTGCAGAATTGAAAGAATAGAGTTACCATTAGATTTGAAGATGAAGATGAAGAATTTGTTTTAGGAAATTTTAAGTTTGATATGCTTACTGAAGGTACAGTTGTAGTTATAAGAAGGCAGGTAGCTACCTGAGTCTAGAGTTTATTTATTTATTTATTTATTTATTTATTTATTTATTTTGAGTTGGAGTTTCACTCTGTCGCCCAGACTGGCAGCCACCACAGCCTTGACCTGCCGGGCTCCACTGATCCTTCCGCTTTAGCCTATCAAGTAGCTGGAATTACAGGCATGCGCTACCACGCCTGGCTGATTTTTTGATTTATTGTAGAGATGAGGTCTCGCTGCCCAGGCGGGTCTCGAACTCGCGGGCTCGGGCAATCCACTCACCTCAGCCTCCCAAAGGCGCGGGATTACAGGCTGAGCCACCGAGCCCGGCTAGTCTAGAGTTTAGGGCGAGGTCTAGGGATGGCTGTTTGGGACTCATTGGTTTATGCTTGGTATTCAAATGAATGCATATAAGCAGATAAGGCATCCATAAACTGAAGCCAGTGATATTCCATTGGTGTTTAGAGCCTGAAAAGAGGAGAAGACAACAGTAAAGGAAAGCAATAAAAAGGGAGGAAATTCAGCAGATAGTGGTATTCTGAAAACCAAGTGAAGGAAGCATTTTAAGGAGTGATGAATTGTGTCCAAAGACACTGACATTTCTGGTTAAGTGACAGAATGGAAATTTGCATTTAGCAATATGGAGACCGCTGGTCACCTTGACTAAGCAATTTCAGAGGAATAGTGGGAAAGATACTTGGGTTTGAGAGGGAATTGAAGGAGAGGATATATTGGCATTGGTGAATGTAGAAAACTCCTTTGAAGAATATTATCATAAAGGAGAACAGAGGAAAGAGGTTTTGACTGGAAGCACCGAAGTCAGTAGTGTTCAATTACTTTTTCTTATGTGAGAAAAATGTACTCTAATGGCTACAAACTTAAATTCAAGGAGAAAGTAATATGTTTGTGTTATAGGTGAAAGGAGTTAGGAGAGAACTGCTAGAGTCATATACTTGAGAAGTAGAGAAGACCTAGGGTTTAGGGCTCAAGAGAGGTTATCGCTAGCTAAGAGATAGAATGGAGATGTTTCTGTCCCCTCCAGGCCCTAACCTTCCTCTCCTTCAGTCCCTCTCTCTCTATCTCTGTTCTCCCTCCCTCCTCCCTTTTCTATATTTCTACCTTCCACCTTTTGTCAAAAAAATGACTTAAAGTATCCTCCTGGAATTTTAAAAATATAAGCACATTAGAATTAAGATACTAAAAATGTAAAAACAGAATTGAGATAGTTTGTAAACTTAGAATAAATATAGACAACTCACTTTACTAAGAAGTTAAAATATTTCAGCACTCCTAAAATAAATAGAGCTCTTCTTGTCTTAGCTCTGATTGACTGTAATTTTGGTTGAATTACTTTACCTATCAGGACCTTGGTTTCTTCAGCAGTAAAATGAGAGTAATAAAGCTAATATCTGAGATCCCTCAATTTAAAAAAATTCTTTATATTTGTAATGTATTAATTCAATGACCTCATTTTGTATTTCATGAACTATTCACTAATTCGAAAGTTTTTGTTCATTTTTCTCAAGTTCTTCACGCTTAACTTTACTTTTTTATGTTAATATACTCTTCATTCTGTAAACATTTAGAGTAAATACTTATGATATTCTGTCACACTATAGCTTATCTATGATTTTAAGAATGTTTAACTTTACATGGGATTTAAAATCTTTTCCTTATTGACCCACTAATTTTTCTAAATAAGCTGAAATTTACAAAATGGTCATAGCTACAAAAAAGAACTACGTAAACGAACATAAAAGAACCACACACAGAACATTTAAATAATCTCCCAAATGCTTATATTTCACTATCTTTCTTAACTCTCTAGGAAAATGAAACTAATGTGCACAATATTGGAATCCATACTCCTTTGCAAACCAGAGTGAGTGTGCAAATTATTCATTATATGCTAAAAATCTAAAATAGATGAATTTTTATCATCCTTATCATCCTTTAACTGTCTCAGTGGTCCCTCTGGAAATCTTTTTCCCCCATAATTATCTGTGAAGTCTATTATGTGTCTTAAAAACTGTTCCACTTTCTATGAATTTCCTTACAAAGTCAAGGCTTTCTTAATCTGCTACCATCCCACTAGCAAAAAAATCAATTTTATATTTTATTGGTAACAATTCAGGATTACCCCCAGAGATTTCTAAATACACCTGGGGTATGTGTGACGTTGATGTGGTCTCTAATTACTGGACAATGATCTCACTTATATGTGGAACTTTAAAAAAGTTCAACTCATGGAGGCAGAGAATAGAATGGTGGTTATGAGAGGCTGGGGGTAGAAAGGATGTGAAGATTTGGTTAAAGGTACCAAGTTTCAGTTAGATGGGATGAATATTAAAGAAAAAAGTATTATTTACAGCGGTATATTCATTTAAGCAGAGAGTTCTTAAAATTAGCTGACTTCAGTCTAGTCATGTATGCATAACATTGGACAGTTAAGTTTTGAAAATTTTCTGTGAACTCAAAGGAAAAAGTGAAAACAAGTGACCAACCAACCAACCAACCAAACAGATTGTTTGGTCAGACAAGATGTCTTAAACTCTGCTAAATAATCACAACACCCAGTATTGAGGCTTCTGAGATTGCTTGCTTGCTTTATTTATTTATTTATTATTTTATTTTAAAGATGTGTGGTACAATTCAGGATTAGGTATAGAAGTGAACATCGTATAGGTAAAATCTTCTGAGCTTCTTAAAGCCTAAAAACAGAAGTAAATATGTTTAATTTTGTGCACCAAACATAAATGTCAAATAACAATTGTGGTCATTCCCAGACTGGAGTAGACATTGAGTTTGGCTTTTTAAAAAATATTCTAAGTTGACATATAATAATTATACATACTTAGGGAATATCGAGTGATATTTTCATACACAAATATAATGTGTAAAGATAAATCAGGGAGATTAACATAGCCATTACCTTGAACAGAGATTGGTTTTTAATATATACAATTTGACATTTAATTATGCTGAATGATCCTCCATTAAAGACCAAATCAAATCAAACCACATAAAAATGTTCTCTCAAAATTATATTTCAGTCTGGCTTTCACTCTCTTTCTCCCCTTTAAAACCAACTCACCTCCTCACACACTCTACTGAAACTGTTTTCCTCAGAACTGATCTCCAAATGACAAAATTATGTAGCCTGGGCATTTAGTTCTATTGGTCCAAACACTTCAAATTCTTTTCCTCTTGGTTCTCATGGCTGTATATTCTCATAGTCTTATTTTTGTGTTTACTCCTTCTCCATCTCTGAGTCCCCTAATTCTGCCTCTCCTGAAATAGTGATATTGCTCAGAATTCTTCCTGATATGTCAAAAGAGTGACCTTAAAAGTGCTGACTGCAGGTCAAAGACATGAAAGCTGTAAATACTTTAATGACCTGTCATTTTAGTCACTTTAGAATTTTGGTTATAATAGGACAAATATGAAAGTAATTCCAAGGAGAATAGGGCAATAAATGGATCAGATGAATCTAATCCTGTGATGTGGTCACAGGGTGGGTGATAGACTCTAAAATAATGCAAAATGTAGTAATAATATGCTTGATGACCAGTGTCATGGGGTACTGGGTCTCTATCCTCTTAAAATTTAGAATTCATGATATGACAGCTATTAAATATTGGCCAGAGTATGTTCTTGGTGAACTGAGATGATAAATGTCTCCTTAAGAGGTATTATCCAATTCTGAACATATATAGAATTAAGAATTAAAAATATTTAAGAAAAGCAAAAGTAGAATATTATTTTAAAGAATTTATGATATTCAGCGTTTTATAACACTTATAATGTTTAAGATAAATTTCCTTATTTGAGTTATAGTTCAGCCTTAAAATTGCTATTTAACATGGATAAATAATTATTTTGATTTGTGATTTTAAGTGAAATTCCTGGCAAAAATTAGGCTTGGATCATTCACTACTCATTTTAAATTCATTCTACAGTGCAAAAACTAGTAAACTACACGCTACATTTTCCAAACTCCCCTGCAACTACAATTCTACATGTAAATTAAGATGCACTTGAGTAAGACTTAGATTCATGACTAAATAACTTGGGGTTAAAGGGCATCCGCCATTTATGTGTAGATTGTAGCTGAAGCAACATGATTTTGGAGCCACTAACTACAGGAGTATCTTCCAGATTCAGTAGGTGATGGTTTTCTAATTTGGCAGCATCCTAATGGTGGCTTCCTTAAAGAGACAGCAGCAGGTAACAATTTCCTCATTCTGCACCAACTACCTATGGGAGAAATAGCTGTGCATTTTCCTATGTCTCTGAGCATGCTGCCCTCTGTGCATGAAATGTCTCTCCTTCCTTTCTTTGCCTGAATCACATTAACTTGGCTTTTATTCAGTTGATGTATAATGAAAGGTTTTCCTAACACCCTCCACCCTCACACCCCACCATCCCACACAAGTGAGGTCACCACGTGTTCTTATTTAACGCCTTCTGCATTTCCCAATTACTAAGTAGCACACTCCATTATACTTGTCGGTTTATTTAGTCTATTTCTCTACCATGGTAAGAACCTTTTGGATAGAAACTATGTCTTTGTTTTTGTTTTAATTATGAAACCTCAGCCCCAAATATGATACCTGGCACATGGTAGGCACTCAATACGTGGATGTCTGAGTGGCACTGGAAGGCTTCACATGGCAATTTGGCCTTCTCATTAAAATGACTATTTCTAAACACATATATGAAAATATTCCCAAAGAGAGAAAGTTAATTACTCTGTAATTCAAATGAAGTAGCAATCTAATCCACTCTCACATGTAGTTTTCATGAATATCAGCCCATGAAGCACCATCAAATTTCCTAATTCTTTCTTTTCTGATAAGAGCCTATTAACTTAACTGAAAAGAGAGCTTGCTTCCAGGATTTGTTTTGGGGTGAGGAAAACATTTACTAACTAAATATTTTAAAAGAGCACAGCTAAATTAAAATAATTAGGCAGATTTATTTCTTTCATGGCTTTTACTCATGTAAATGTCCTGTCTTGTCTGTTCAGTTATGACCAAATGGGAGACAGAATAGGACTCCAGTGGTTGTAAGAATTTCTTTAAAAGTCAGATTTGAAATGTAAGCATTTTAGGTTTTCAGTACATTGATAAAGGGATTTTGTATTCATAATACTACTACTTGTGATTTTTGGCAATAGTTGTAAACCTGTTAATATTAACAGTATTGCCACAGGGGAAGCAAAAATCGTAACACAAAGAAAAAGTTGGTAGTTGTCTGCTAATGACAATAACATGGCAAATTGTGTATGACTGGTTCCTTTCATTTGGGTTGATTAAACTTGTTTTTGTCTTCCAAATATCTGACTCCTCAGGTAAAGATAACTGGTAACATATTCTTCATTGTGTATAGGTACCACATTTTAAAAATCCAGTCCAGCTTCAATGGGCAGCATGGCTGGTTCCATGTTTTTGCTCTCGTGTATAGAGCTGCAACAAACAAGTGTGCAAGTATCTTTTTGTAGAATGATTTGAGTTCCTCCAGGTATATTCCCAATAGGGGAATTGCTGAGTCATACAGAAGGTCAATTTCTAGTTCTTTTGGATACCACCACATTGTCTTCTGAAGAGGTTGCACTAGTTTGCATTCTCACCAGCAGTGTAGAAGAGGAAACTGGACTTTTCTGAGCGTACAGTTAGCAGCTGGAAAAGGGATTTGTATAAGTAAGTTAAAGAAAAGCGTAGTAAATGTGAAATTAACAGGATACTGTGAGATAGATAAACAGTAGACTTGAGCCTTCGTGTGCTTGAAGGTTGGTGTCCCTGCACCTCGTACAGTGATGCAGACAGGGTCACCAAATAGCTCCCTGCCCATGGCCTGTAGGTTTTCCAAGAAGGGGAGTCCCTGGCCACCCTGCACCCCACTTCCCAACTTCTTTGTGTGCTACAAAGCTCCCTTTACTCTCAAAGGACTTTAGACTATTAAAAGAATACACAATACCTGAGCCAGAAGTATTTGCATTTGGATAACTTTAATTGCCAGAGCTTTCTTGAGATCACCTGTGAATATTTACCCAACTCTTATAAAACTGAATCACCATGATGGTATCTGTAATGTAGAAAAAATAGCTCTGCACTAAAACAGTGAATATGCTACATACTTTATATGGACAAAAACAGAGAATTAGACAAATAATTTAGATTCGGGATAATTTACAAAATGGCAGTAGCAGCACTAAACGGCCATTTAACTAGGAAACAAGCCTGGCAGCATTCTGGGTTTATCTCAGGAAATGGGTTCAAATTCAGGCTCTGCTATTCATCATACCTCTTGCATGACATTGTACAAATTAGGTTTCTGACATGTGGGTTCCTTCCTAATAATGCTGAATAGAATTGTAATGGGATCCAGGCCCAGGTGCTCCTGCTCAAAGCCAACCTCAAGAGATGAGTGTTGGTGGAAGGAAAACCGGGTTAATCAAGAAGCCTGCTTCCTGGAGAGATAGTAGGCTAATGTCTTTTTTTTTTTTTTTTTGAGTTAGAGTCTCACTCTGTCGCCCAGACTGGAGCGCAGTGGCTGCTCCTGGCCACCGCAGCCTCGACCTCCTGCGCTCCGGCGATCCTTCCGCCTCAGCCTTCTAAGCAGCTGGAACTACAGGCGCACTATGACGCCCAGCTAATTTTTGATTTATTGTAGAGATGAGGTCTTGCCAAGTTGCCCAGGCGGGTCTCGAACCCGCGGGCTCAGGCAGTTCACTCACCTCAGCCTCCCAAAGGCACGGGATTACAGGCTGAGCCCGGCATAGTAGGCTAATGTCTTAAGTACCATCTCAAACCTGGAGCTGGTCAGGAAGAATTTTTAGAAGGAAAATTGGTATGGAAAATGTGTGAGAGTGGGGTAGAGTGTTGGGTCTATGTGTCCTTGTTCTGATGGCTATCTCAAGTGAGTATCTAGGGGGGCTGACTGGCATCATCTTGGTGGCTGCTAGGTGGTGGATCAATCGTCTGTGAATTCCTTCAGGTGGGAAGCCTCCTGAGGGGCAGTTTTTTCTAAGATTAGCTTCTGGAATCCTCAGAGGCCTGGTCTGGTGTTACCCTGAGTGTGGCCAGGTTGTGGGTTAATTGTCTTAAAGCTCTCCCTAAGCGAGGAGAGTTCCACAGCCTGTCCTTCAGTCGAGCCTTTAAGATTAGCCTTTGAAATTTTTAAGAAAGCATAGAATTAGATAAGCATTGCAGTGTTAGGGAGCACCTAGAGGGAGTAGAGAAGGAAGAAAAAAAATGTTTAAAGTACAATTTTAAAATGACAGCTAAAGAAGAGTGTCTAGAATACATTTTAAGGCTAAAATTCTCAGTTATAGGAGCAACTAACTGCCTTGCTTAACTCCCAGGAGCTGTGTGGTATTAGTGGAAGTGTGCCATAGAATTGATTTTATTTTTTCCTGAATTCAGAGTAAAATGAAATTTATGAGGGCCAACTATGTGCTAGGAATTACCCAATGCATGCAATATTATCTTATGTTGCAAATGGGGAAACTAACAGAGAGTCAAGTCACAATGGTAATAAGTATTACTGAGATAGAAAATAACATTATTTGACACAATATCCTATTCTCTTTTTCTTAAACCAAGTAGAAACATTACAGTGTGAATTGCAATTTATTTCATTAGACAATTGGTAGTCAGTGTCCTCTTCTAAGAAGTAGAGACTTCGGAATGGTCTGGTCCCTCCTCTTGTCCACCACATTGGGCCTATTTTCACCTGTTTCACATAATGTGTACTCTTAAAATTATATTTAAATCTAGAGTTCTTAGATTAACACGAATATGTGCATGAATGCATAAATGAATGCCCCTCATTTAGACTCCATAAATTGGCAAAATTATTTGAGAGTTGGCCAATGTTTTGCTCTCATAAGGAAGGCTGCGTAGACTCCTATGATGATTTTCTAAAACATTTGAAAAATACCCAAATAAAGGCTTAGAGTGTTGGTTGGCTTACTCAGTATTGTCTCCAAGGAAACTCTCTTTTTTCCTTTAGCCTGAGAATTACTGTGTAGGAGGGATCCTGAGAAAGGACCTGTTAAATTATGTTAAATATTCATTTGCTCAGTTTAGCATCTGGATAAAGACTTTTCACACTTTGGAAGATATATATCCAGAAGTAACTTTAATTAACTTGGTGAACTATATTTTTTCACAAAAAGCAGGATAAACTGAGACCATATATTTTCTTATGTTAAAAAGACATTAAAAAATACCACAAAGGGAAATCAAAGGAGTAAAGGATCAGCAGAACTACTGTGATAGTAGTGATATTTTTTCAAACACATTTTCAGATCAATATTGATTTTCTTTACATATGTATAGAGAAATATACAGGTGTTTAGAATCTTGGTATAATTTGTACTGAATTTTAAAGATGTTAAAAACAACAGCAGCAAACCATAAATAATTAGCATTTCAAATCCAAGGTAGATCAAAGGTATGATGAAATGGCAAATTATACTTTTTAATAAGTTTATTATTCTGCTGAAAGAGATTATTATATTCAGTGACAGTCAATTCTGTAGTGATGAATTATTGTTTAAAAGCCTTTATGATATTTTTGGTAAGCAGTTAATAAATAATTATTTATTATTTATTATATTAATTTAATATTAATAAATAATTATTTATTAACTGCTTAGCTAATTTTTATGTACACATTTATAAATCTTTGCTTTAGTTAAAATTTTCACCAAGTTAACCGATACACGTTTTTGATAGTATATGTACCTTCCCTACCTTTTCTTCCCTATCTATCTTTTCTTTCATGTAAAATTTCCCAAACAACATAATTTTCCCACCCCCCAAATAGTGTATAATATGAAAAAGTGACAAGGTTGAATTTTATATCTGTTGCCCTTTTTAACAAGAAGCACTAATCGCCACCTAGAATTTCATTGTCACCTTGTCCTCAAATAATGAATCATTAGTCCATGGTTCCTCAAACTGTTATTAATCCAAGGCCAAGTTCCTGTCTTATTTTGTACCTTTTCCTATCTTCAGGTCTTTCTGAGGTCTTTAAAATGCAAGAAAAAGTTATCTATTCCTACACATTTTTTTTATGCTGAAGCAGGCTAAGCATAAGAGATAGCTGGCACCTTTATTTTCAAATTGAAACAAATAAAAAGTTTATATGGTGTTGAAGTTTTATGTTTTAAAATTTTTACTCACATTTTAATTGTTATAACTATCTCAGAGTACTGGAATATTTTATAGTTAATCATTATGGTTTTCTGATGGATTTAAAGTTTTAGGATTTAGTCACTCATTTAAGTTAGTTTTGTATAAAACATCTATTGACCAATGGATGAAGTAAGTAATGATCCAGTTATTGAACTTTAAGGTGTAGAGAAAGAGTGCCCTCTAAATAAAATAGTCTTCTTCAAACACACGAAAGATAAACTTTTTTTGTGTGTGTTTGAGCATTTTTAGCCAGTAAGAAGCTCAGAGTATATTGCAGGTATTCCGGCAGCAGGTTCAGGGCTGTGTCTTTCCCATATGCCGCAGGAGGAGAAAAGACGATGAGTAGAAAGAACGTTGAATAGAAGCCAAACTGTTACACCTTAAAATTTTGCCTTCAGCTGGTGCTGAAAACTTTAAATACCAATCTACATTTTTGGCTGAATCATATTGTTCTTCCCTTCATATCAAGTTGTTTAAATTTAACATTTCAGAATGCTTCTTTTGGATTTTTGTTATTTACCTTTGTGTGATTTCTATCTTGAGTTAATGACTGGACAGCAATAGTTATGCTTTTAATATGGTTTATGTTTGTTTGTCCTTGCTATGGTTTGAATATAGTTTGTCCCCATCAAAACTTATGCTGTGGCTTGAGTTTGCACAATATAATGGTGTTGAGAGACAGGGATCTTTAAGATGTGTTTGGGTCATGAGAGATCGCACTCATGCTGCCTCTTGAGTTTTGTTTCTCTTTGCTTGTGTCTGGTCTGCTCACCCTTGCACTTTCCTGCCATGCTATGATAAGGCAACACAAGGCTTTCACCAGGTGGGCTGCTGGATCTTGGACTCCCAACCCACAGAACACAGAGCTACAAAACCTCTTTTCATTGTAAATTACCCAGTCTCGGGTATTCTGTTATAGCAACACAAAGCAAACTAAGACAGTCTTGTAGTTTTAAACAATAATGGCACTTGGTAAAGCTTACAAATTTTTGTCTTAATTTATCTCATGAATATACTTACATATATTCACAACATTCTTCTACCCGCAGAGGGAGTTCCTGGAACAAGGGTTACTCTGTAGCTTTAATAAATTAATAGTCTGCTGAGGAAAAACAAAGAATGAAAGCCAGAACAATAGTCTTTTGTTATTGACACACAGAGTCCAATCTTCTAATATCCTTTTATCCATTTGATTCATTAAATATCAGTAAATTATCACCCATGCACAAAGGAATGAGTAACTACAGAAAGGTTTTTGCTTAGAAATACAGTTATATGTAATTAGTGTTTACTTTTGAAGATACAGGTCTCACGTGAAGATTATTTATGTCTTGGGTAGTGAGGATGTCTTTCTTTCTTTCTTTTGTCCTGCAGAAAGTAATTTAGACTCATCGCTCTGTGAAATTTTGCTTATTTGAAATTTATGTTTGACTAAAGTATAAGGTTATGGTCTGTGATCCACGGAGCCCCTCTATTTTTCTGGGTTTTCCATTAAAGGCAGGGAGCTGTCTTCCTTTCTCCTTGGTAGAAACCATACTGAGATGTAGAACTCGTGTGGAGTTTACATATCCCTTCTTTCCATTCAATCAAGACTCCTACCTTTCAAAAATGAGGCTGGTATATTTAAATAAGCTTTAACTGACAGATGGGTGCCTAAAGTCACCAAGATACTCCTGGTAGACTACAGCTGATGACTATAGACAATAGTGACAACAGCAGTTCAAATAATGTATTAAGTATACTGAAAAAAGTTAAAGGAAGACTTTATTTTGTCTATTGCAATAGGGGAGAGAGCTTGAAGTCAACTGTGCTAAAAGAAAGTGTGGGAGGTTTTTAAGCACTGGGATAAGCTTGTGCTAAAGAATTGAAGGATGTTAGTGGGAAGGTCAGTAAATGAGATGTGTACAGCACATTGAGTTATTTTCGAACTTGCAAATGCTTCTCTTTGTGATTAAGTCATCTGTGTTTGCTACTTGGTACCCATCAAAATTAAGCTCCTACTCTCCCACAGAAATGGAAGATAGGGATTCTATCTTCCTTGATGGTTTTATTTTAAAGACACGACTTCCAGGTCTTGGAGAAAGATATTCCTGTGTTGTGAAAATAGTAAGAAGTTTTTTTTTTTGTTTTTTAAATACTTAACTTCTAAAGGTGATGGAGAAAGAATTTAGGATTACAAGTTTTTTTCATGTAAATACTAAGAAAAGAGTGGTTAGTGGCCTAGAATCAGGGAAAAGATCATTTAAAGTTTAGTCAAACTGAGGGAAATGTTAGCTCTGTCTTGGTTAGTAGTAAATATGATTTCTGCTTATACTAAACCAGTCATAAAGTCTAATTTATTCTCAAATAAGCAATTTAAAATTCTGTGCTATTTTGAATTAACCTTGGATTGATGTGCATCTCTATGGTCTACTTGTAAAGTATTCTAAACAAATGAGTAGTCATAGCTAAATATTTGAGAACATTTTAACATTCTGAAAAACTTTAAAAGCACAACTCAAGCTTCTAAATTACATCCACTTTAACATTATCAATTAGCTTAGAAATTGCAAATCTTTCCTGTTCACGTAAACAAATATCCTAATACTTCTACTAAATAGCACTGTAGCTAACTTCATTTCTCAAAGAAACAATGATACTTTAAATAAATGAGTAATACTATAATCTCTAATTTTAACCTATTCCAGTTCTTCTAAAATAGAAATGTTAAATTGACTATACATTTATTATTTTGAGTCATACCATAACTGCTTATACAACTCAGTTATTTTAAACTTGAAATATTAAGTATTTATAATTTGAAGGAGAGAATAAGTGAGCTTCTCATCTATTAGAAAATGTGATTTGTGTGTGGATAAAGGCCAGGATCAAGTGGTCTTGTTTTAATTCTACTAATATTCTAGTAGCGAATGTGTCATTGTTCAAAATATTTATGATAAACATTACTGGGAAATTGCTGAGTTTGGAATTTCTCTTTGGGTGAAATAAATTCTTAGCATATTTAAACTTCCCCTCGTACTCTCTTTTATTTCTTGGAAGAAGATTAGTGTGATACCATTGGGGAAAACAAATATCTTCCCTTTCTATCTTAGGTTCATGGCTGAGGCCACTATAACAAAAGATAGATCCACAAGAGAAAATTATACAAACTTACTTAATATGAGTTATATGTGACACAGGAGACTTCATAAGTAAATAAAAACCCAAATAAACAGGTAAATATTTATGCTAGATTGATGGAGAAATAGATAATGTGATTGAATGGAAAAGTACAATCTAATAAACTGAGGGGAACTAATCAAAACCTTTTTTTCAGATTCTTCTCTGTTACCCTGTATCTTCAGAGATAAGAATGTTTCTTTCCTCTGGGGATAGGAAGGCCACCTCTCAAATAAGTGTCTTTTAAACTGTTTCAAGAGAAAAGGGCAGTAGAAGGTCAGACTGACCTTCCTAGTTTTTTTACGACCTGCTTCAGGGTAGATAGGTGGGATAAGTCGGAGAGTGACCTTTCTGCTTTTGCAGTTTTCTCAATTTACTTTACTCGAAAATATTTTGAGGTAGAATGCCTTGAAACTCATCAGTACTCAACCCAGAATTCACTACAATGGCATTTTGAGTATCTTGCAATAAAGAAAAATTATTTGCATTTTTCTTTCATCACAGTGAAATCCAAGTCCTTCTAGTTCTTATTAGCTGTCCCAAACTTGATCACATTCAAGTATTGAGTGCCTAATCTGTGTACCTGGGGTTTATATTTGTAAATAAAGACAATGTGTATCATTTTATCTTCACAATGACCCAATGGGGACAGGTATTATTATTCCTATTATATAGATGAGGAAACTTGAGAAACAAAGGAGTTTGCCAAAGGTCACATAGCTAGTAGGTGGTAGAACCAGTATTTGAATTCAGGAAGTTTTTCTCCACAACAATATATTTATTAACCATTATGCTAAATAAGTAAATATACAGATAAATCAATAGTTGCAATATTTCATAAATGCCACAAAAAATAGGATGGTATGAGAAAGTGAAAGTGTAATTCTCCTTCAGAAAAGGTGGTCGGGGATGGACACTCTGAGCGAGAATGTACATTTAAATTGAAGCCTGCAGCTTATGAAGGAGCCACCTGACTGGGGTTCAGATGGTGCCTTATAGTAACTAAAAGTAACTATTCACTCCAGCTAAACCCCTCTGGTCACCCAGACTTGTCCTGCTCATTCCTGTTTTTCATACCTTGGCCGGTGCCCTCTTAACTCTTTCCTGTGTTGTCATCTTGTTCATATAACAATTATTTTTTGACTGAATGTCAAACTTACTTTTATGTCTCTTTGAAGTCTTGCAAAAATAATATTAATTTTAATAATAATAATAATTTATAAGTTGCTTCATAGTTCCTTGACTTGGTTTCTTGGTATATGTTATATTCAACAAGCCATGCTAACATGGCCCTTCTCCTTGTTCTGAGGGACTCATTACATATATTTATAGGTCGAGTTATATAATATCACATGAAGATTATCATGTGGGCCACAGGTGCTGGGACCAGGGCTGGAAACCTGAGCTGAGCATAGGCAATCTTGAGACTGGCATATGGAGTATTAAGACAACCTCTCTTATTAGAATATGATGTCCTGATTGTTCACTGTTTGTACCAACTAGATTCTTTCTTTGGGGAAATTTCTTTTTTTTCTTTTTTTAAAAATTTATTTATTTATTTGTTTTTTAATTAATATTTTTTATTATGCTTTTGTGGGGTACAGTTAAGGATTAGCTGTACAATTACGTTTCATTCAGGCACTCTGTTGATAAGAGGTGTTTCCCTATCCCTAGACAGATGTTTGCTACTGTTAATCCCATCCCTCCCCCATAGTTTCCCAGTACTGTCAGTCGTTTTCTTATAGTATTACATTGGATGTTCAAGGTCCATTATATGAGTGAGAACATGTGATACTCAGATCTTTGTTTCTGTGAGAGGTCACTCAGTATTATAGACTCTAGTTCCATCCAGGTTGCTGCGAAATTCACAATTTTGTTCTTTTTTATGGCTGCGTAGTATTCCATCATGTATATGTACCACATTTTTTAATCCAGTCCTCTTTTGATGGGCAGCATGGTTGTTTCCAGGTTCTTGCTATTGTGAACAATGCTGTGATAAACATACGTGTGCAGGTATCTTTTTTATAGAGTGATCTGAGTTCTTCAGGGTATATTCCAAGTAAGGAGATTGCGGGGTCATATGGGAGGTTGATATTTAGAGCTTTTAGGAATCGCCACACTGCTTTCCACAGAGGTTGCACTAGTTTACACTCCCACCAACAGTGTAGAAGTGTTCCCTTTTCGCCACACCCTCTCCAGCAGTTGTTATTTTTTGAGTTGTTGATAATTGCCATTCTGATTGGAATTAGGTGGTATCTCAGTGTGGTTTTGATTTGCATCTCCCTGATGATTAGTGAGGTTGAACATTTCTTCATGTGTTTGTTGGCTGCTCAGATGTCCTCTTTTGTGAAGTGTCTGTCATATCTTTTGCCCATTTTATAATGGAATTGTTTGTTTTTTTCTTTTCAGCATGTTTTAGCTCCTTGTAGATCCAGGATGTTAATCCTTTGTCAGACCTGGTGTTGGCAAATATTTTTTCCCAGTCTGTAGGCTGTCTCCCTGCTCTCTTGATGGCTTCTTTGACCTCGCAGCTTGTCGGTTTGATAAGGTCCCACTTGTCTATCTTATCTCTTATGGCATAGGCACTTAAGTTTTGGTCAGGAATTGGTTGCCCGTTCCAATTTCCATAAGAGTGTCTCCTGCATTTTCTAAAGGTTCTTATAGTTTGAGGTTTTACATTTAGGTCTCTGATTCATTTAGAGTTGATTTTTGTGTATGAGGATAGGTATGGGTCCTGTTTCAATCTTCTGCATTTGGTCAGCCAGTTTTCCCAGCACACCATTTACTGAATAGGTATTCCTCTCCCCAGTGGTTGGTGGTGGAGGCTTTGTCGAAGATGAGTTGGTTGAGAAATTGAGGTTTTGCTTCTGGAATCTCACTTCTGTTCCATTGATCTATATGCCTGTTCCTATACCAATACCAAGCTGGTTTGATGATTGTAGCTTTATAGTAAAGTTTGAAGTCTGGTAATATGATACCACCTGCTTTTTTTTTTTTTTTTGCTGAGGATTATTCTGGCTATTCTTGGACGTTTGTGTTTCCATGTGAATTCCTGTGTTGTCTTTTCTAGGTCTGAAAAGAATGTTGCTGGTAATTTGATGGGTATTGCATTGAATTTGTAGATTGCCTTAGGTAACATGGACATCTTCACAATGTTGATTCTTCCAATCCATGAGCATGGGATATTTTTCCACTTGTTTGTGTCATCTTTGATTTCTTTGAGCAGTGTTTTATAATTTTCTTGTGAAGGTCTTTCACGTCTCTGGTTAGGAAGATGCCAAAGTATTTCATTTTTTTGGTGGCTATTGTGAATGTAATTGTGTTTTTTATTTGGGTTTCTGTTTGTTTATTATTTGTGTAGAGAAATGCGATTGTCTTTTGTACATTTATTTTGTATCCTGAGACTTTGCCAAAGGCCTTTATCGGTGTAAGGAGGTTTTTGACAGATTCTCTTGGGTTTCAACGTACACAATCATATCATCTGCAAAGAGAGATAATTTGACTTCCTCTTTTCCTATTTGGATACCCTTGATTGCTTCCTCTTCTCTGATTGCTCAAGCCAGGACTTCCAATACTATGTTGAACAGGAGGGGTAAGAGTGGGCATCCTTGTCTTCTTCCAGTTTTCAGGGGAAATGGTTCCAATTTTTGTCCGTTTAGGAGTATGCTGGCTGTGGGTTTCTCGTAGATGGCTTTTACTACTTTGAGCTATGTTCCCTGTATGCCTAGATGTTCGAGGGTTTTTATCAAGAAGGGGTGCTGGATTTTATCAAAAGCTTTTTCTGCATCTAATGATATAATCATGTGGTTTTTGTTTTGACATCTGTTGATGTATTTAATTACATTTATTGTTTTATGAATGTTGAATCAGCCTTGCGTCCCAGGTATGAATCCTACTTGGTCATAATGAATGATTTTTGAGATGTGTTGTTGAATCTGGTTTGCTAGGATCTTGTTGAGAATTTTAGCATCTATGTTCATCAAAGATATTGGCCTGTAGTTCTCTTTCTTTCTTGGATCTTTACCTGGCTTGGATATTAATGTTATGTTGCCTTCGTAAAATGATTTGGGGAGAGTTCCATCTTTTTCAATCGCCTGGAATACCTTCAGAGGATTGGTATCAGCTCCTCCTTAATGTCTT
>NW_007248667.1:79375-128930 GCF_000164805.1 Carlito syrichta
TAGATTCTGCTGGAAAGCCATCTGGACCAGGGCTTTTTTTTGTAGGAAGTTTTCTTATTACGTAGTCGATTTCCTTGATTGTTACTGGTGTATTTAGAGTCTCAATTTCTTCTTGTTCCAATCTAGGTACGTTGTGTGATGTCAGAAAGTCCTCTGTTTCCTTAAGGTTTTCAAGTTTGTTTTCATACAAGTGTACGTAGTGGTCTCTAATGATCTTTTGTATTTCTTCAGGGTCAGATTTGACTTCATCTTTTGTGTTTCTGATTGTGCTTATTTGATTTTTTTCTCGTTTTTTTCTTGATCAGTCTAGCTAGGGGACCATCAATGTTGTTTATCCTTTTGAAGAACCAGCTTTTTGTTTCATTGATTTTTTTGTATTATCTTTTTGTCTTCTATGTCCTGGATTTGGGCTTTTATTTTGGTGATCTGGATTCTTCTGCTGAAATTAGAGTTTTTGTGGTCTTGCTTTTCCAGCTTTTTTAGGTGGCTTGTTAGGTTGTTAATTTGTGTTCCTTCCATTTTCTTCATGTATGCTTGTAGGGATATAAATTCCCCTCTTACTACAGCTTTCAAGGCGTCCCAGAGATTTTGGTAAGATGTTTCTTCATTTTCATTTGTTTCCAGGTATCTTTTGATCTCTGTTTTGATTTCATCATTGACCCAGGAGTTGTTTAGCATCATGCTGTTTAGCGTCCATGTCTTTGAGGTTTTGGGGGGACTTTGTTGGTGTCAATGTTTATTTTTATTCCACTCTGGTCTGAGAAGGTGCATGGTAGAATTTCGTTTTTTTAAATTTGCTTATGCTTGATTTATGGCCAATTACGTGGTTGATATTAGAATACGTTCCATGCGTTGATGAGTAGAATGTATATTCTGTGGTCTTTGGATGGAGTGTTCTGTAGGTATCAATTAAGCCAATTTGGTCCAAAGTCCCATTGAGGTTCCAGATCTCCTTGCTGATTTTTTGTTCTGATGATCTGTCTAGGGTTGTGAGTGGGGTATTAAAGTTCCCAGTTATGATGGTGTTAGAGTCAGTATCTTTCTTTAGTTTTCCTAGAAGTTGTTTTATGAAAGTTGGTGCACCTATGTTGGGTGCATATATGTTTAGGATAGATATTTCTTGTCGATGGATTGAGCCTTTTATCATTTTGTAGTGGCCTTCTGTATCTTTTTTGATTTTTAATAGCTTGAAGGGTATTTTGTCTGAAATTAAGATCGCTACTCTTCCTTTCTTTTGTATTCTGTTCACCTGAAAGTTTGTTTCCCATCCTCTTACTTTGAGTCTGTGGGTGTCCTTTCTAGTGAGGTGAGTCTCTTGAAGGTAATGGATTGTTGCCTGATGATATTTTATTCATTTTGTCATTCTATGTCTTTTCAGTGGTGCCTTTAGCCCATTCACATTTAGGCTAATAATTGAAATGCAAGAGTTGATCCCTATCATAAGGTTCTTACAGAGTTGTTCGTGTTTCTTTGTTGTCTTTCTTTGGGTTCTGAAGTTGGCTCATGTGTGTTTTTAATCTTTTGCCTGTATTCTTGTGAAGAATGTTGTTGTTCTTTTTTCTTTTTCTTCTGTGTTCAGTACTTTCTTAAGTATTTCTTGTAGAGGTGGTCTGGAGGCAGTGTAGGTTCTTAGGGATTGGATATCTGGAAAAGATTTCAATTCTCTCTCACTAATGAAGCTTAGTTTGGCTGGGTAGGTTATTCTTGGTTGAAATTGTTTATCTTTTAGAACTTTGAAGATAGGGCTCCAGGCTCTCCTGGCCTGAAGGGTTTCTGTGGATAAATCTGCTGCTATTCTAATTGGTCTTCCCTGGTAGGTAGTCTGGCATTTTTCTCTTGCTGCCTTTAAGATTTTTCCTTTTATAGCTACTTTGTTTAGGCAAATTATTATATGTCTGGGATTGATCTTCTCATTTGTTGTCTTGCAGGGGTTCTCTGAATCCCTTTTGTTGGAATTTTTTTATCCTAGATAAGATGAGGGAAGTTTTCTTGAATGATTTCATGAAATGTTCATTCCAGTGTGGCTTCTCTTTCTCTCTCTGCCTCAGGAAGCCCAATTACTCTTAGGTTTGGTCTCTTGAAGTGATCATTCATCTCTTGCAGGTTTTGTTCTGTCTTTTTGAGCTTCTTTTCTATGTTTTTGACATTTTGAGTTACGTCTGTGTTTTGGTCTTCAAGCCCTGAGATTCTTTCTTCTGCTTGGCTAATTCTGCTTTCCATGCTTATTAATCTGTTTTTCATTTCCATCACAGTATTCTTTACTGCTGTTATTTCTGACATCAGCTCCTTCCTATTTTCCTCTTGTCTCTCCTCAATTTTTAAAAATTCTCTCCATTAATATCTTGATGTCTGGGTTTGTTGCATGTAACCAGTCATTCTGGGGGCTCTTCATTGTTTGTGTTCCAGAATCTGTTTTCTAAGTGTCTGATGTCTCAGGGGTCTGTGTGAGACCTATATTCTTCTTTTGGTTTTTCTTCATTTGTGCAGTTTTTCTCCCTCCCTACTTTTTCCTTCCATCTACATCACCGTCTTCTTTAATTCTGTTATTCAGTGGTAAGTTGATTGGTTTTACCTCTGTTTGTTCAATCTCCTATTCTTTATGTATGCCCTCTTACTTTGTTCAATTCTGGAGTTGAACTGTAGGTTGGGGGTGGTCCTTTTTGCAGTTTTGAGATTTACTTAAAGGGGTAGCTGTGATTCAAAATCTATCTGCAGGTCCTGGTATTTGCTGATAGGTGTGTGGATAATCTGGAACCCACTTTCCACTGCCTTGGAATCTGTCCATGCAGTGGGGCTGTAGGTTTACTCCCTGAATAAAATGTGGTTAGCAGAGGGAAGAGAATGGAGCAGACAGTGGGTTGAAGAGAGGAGTGGAAAGATAGAGGAGTAAGGGGGGAAACAAACGTGTGCCAACAAATGGAGAGAGACCTATACTGAAATAGATAAAAACAATAGACCACAGCTACTCATGAACCAATTCCCATACAAAAAAAAATAAAACATATAGTGATGCTAACATACAAGCTAACCAACCATCTTATTGGTGTGCTGTTCCTCTATACAAAGATATGGTTTACAGAGAGAAGAAAAGAGAAGAAAAGGCAGAGAAAAAAAGGAACGATACAGTATGAATAGAATTAAGTCATTAAACTAGCAGAATCAATGAAGCACACTCTGAGACTTTTCCTTTAAGTCCAACGTCCTTTCAGTTCTAATTTCTAGCTTTCTTTTCAAGCAGGTTAATTAGTTTGCAGTTAGGGTCAGTTGCCTCTGGTCTGCTCTGAAGGACAGTTCAGATCACCCTCCTTTCACCACTCTGGACTATGTCTTTTTCAAGCTTGTTTCTCCCGTTTCGGTGTTGTTACCTTGAATCACCAGCAGGTGGTGCTATCTCAGCTGCTCGCCCCGGAGGGGGTGGGGCTGGACAGGAACCAGCAGAGACTGGAGATGGTGCCTGCCTCAGGGCACAGGCAGGAGACTCACAGTGGGCAGGACGTCTCGGTCGCGGGAGAGGTGGCAGCGATCCCAGCAGATCTTCCCTGAAGGGGCTTCAAGGACTAAAGTGGTGGATTGCCTCTGGCCCAGGTGGTGCGATGTGCTACCAGTGGTGGCGGTGGCGTCTGCACTGCGGTGGCTGTCCAGTCCACTGTGATGCCCCAGCGGTGGCAACGGCCGAGCTTCGTATGGAGAGCAGGCTATGATTTTGGGGTCCGCAACCCCCGAGGTGAGAGCCAGAGACCCACTGCAGTTCTCCTTTGCAGAGGGTTTCACAGATCAGGTTGCCCTGTCGCCATCTTGCCGGAAGTCCCTGGGGAATTTCAACAGAAAATACAGAGATAGAAGAAGTTCTTAGTCTTTGCCTAAAGACTCTATGGTATGAGAACTCTTCCAGAAAATATACTTCTGTTCATCAGGAGTTAATTAAGTGTCACAGATCTGGAGAATACTAGACTTGAGAAAAGAGAAAGAATTTCCACTTGACATGACTCATCAGTTAGTAAAGCCTGTGAATTATCCTATGGAAGAAATAAGTAATTATGAGTTAAGATTCCCCACTTTGCAATGGGGCTATTTGTTTTTCTCTTTTCAACAAGTTTGAGTTCCCTGTAGATCCTGAATATTAGGCCTTTGTCAGATATACAGTTGGCAAATAATTTTTCCCTGTCTGTGGGTTTCCTGCAATCTTGATGGTTTCTTTGGCTTTGCAGAAGCTTGTCAATTTGATGAGGTCCCAGTTGTCTATCTTATCTCTTATGGCCTGGGCACTTGGAGTTTTGACTAGGAATTATTTGCCAGTTCCAACTTATATAAGGGTGTCTCATGTATTTTCTAAGGTTCTTATACTTTGAGGTTTTATGTTTAGGTCTTTAATCCATTTAGAGTTGACTTTTGTGTATGGTGATAGGTAGGGGTCTTGTTTTAATCTTCTGTATGTGGCAGCCAGTTTTCCCAGCACCATTTACTGAATAGGTTCTCCTATCCCCAAAGCTTTGTCAAAGATGAGTTGGTTGAGAAATTGAGGTTTTGCTTCTGGAATCTCTATCCTGTTCCATTGGTCTATATTCCTGTTCTTGTGCCAATACCAGGTTGTTTTGGTTACTGTAACTTTATAATAAAGTTTAAAGTCTGGGAGTGTGATACCTCCCACTAAACACTTCTCAAGACATATGAGCAGCCAACAGACACATGAAATGAAAATTAAAACCATACTGAGATACCACCTAACCCCAGTCAGGATGGCCATCATCAATAACTCATAAGACAACAGATGCTGGAGAGGATGCAGGGAAAAGGAAACATTTCTACACTGCTGGTGGGAGTGTAAACTAGTACAACCTCTGTGGAAAACAGTTTGATGATTCCTAAAAAGTCTAAAAATTGACTTTCCATATGACCCCACAATCCCCCTACTGGGAATATACCCAGAGGAACTCAAATCACTCTATGAAAAATATACCTGCACATGCATGTTTATTGCAACATTATTCACAGTAGCAAAAACATGGAACCAACAATGCTACCTATCAAAAGAGGACTGGTTAAAAAAATGCGGCACATATACACAATGGAATACCATGCACCCATAAAAGACAAAATTATGAACTTCACAGCAATTTGGATGAACTTAGAGTCTATAACGAGTGATCTGTCAGAGAAACAAAGACCTGAGTATCACATGTTCTCACTCATAAGTGGACATTGAACAATTATTATAATAGTATAAGAAAAATATTGGCAGTAGTAGGAAACTGCCAGGGGATAAGGGTTAGGGATTTGCAGTAGTGTGAACCTGCCAGGGGAAGAGAGGGCACACCTCATCACCAAAGGTAACTGCATAATGACCATTTGTATACCTGACCCTGAACTATACCCCACATCTTTAAAATTAAAATTTAAAAAAGAGTTAAGTTTCCTTGTGCTGAGAATAATCACATCAGTGACAGAGTTCCAAGAAAGAAGAAGAACATGAGGGAAGGCACATATGCTCTCTTGCTAAAATGGCATTTGAGGAACAAATACTTTGAAATAAATATTATGTCTGCATGTTGTATAGATCATTTCCTTGAAGGTAAAAGGATTTAATCTCTGTGCAAGTATATAAGAAGTTTGTAGTCTGTGTAAACTAAAAATAACTATGAGTTTAGGTATATGACCATGGCTAAGCCAGACCAAACTCTTGATTAGATTCAGTATCTTTCTAACTTAGTTGGCTAGAGAACATTTCCACAAAGGTCTAAACTCTATAATTTAAACATTAAAAAAAATCTTTCATCTAAGAGAAAGGTATGGGTTCTTGGAGTATAACCCTCAAAGAGTTTAAGTGTTGTCCTTTAAGTAAAATTCCACAAAAATGAGAAACCTGAGAAAGTAATGATTTTTGTTTCACTGAATATTTTCAAGCAGAAGTTGTTGCTTGAGGGAATGCTTTAGAGGTTCTTCATCCAGGATTAACTAGAAGTTGAATTAATTGACCTTTTAAGTTCTTCCTACTCTCGAGGTCTATGATTCTATGAAACAAGTAAATGAAAACAGAAAAGAAGGAAATTTTTATATTCTTTTTCCTGTATTAAAACTTTCATATATTAAAAATGGGTAGACTAAGACCCGGCTTTGTCTTGATTCTTTATTTACAAAGATTAGAGAAAATATAACTATATATTTTATTCTATTTCAAGTCTCAAAATTAGTAAATTTTAATTTTTTTGAAAAAATATCCAAGTTGATGTGATTAAATAAATATGTTTCCAAAATGTATAGAAACTTACTGAAAAGCCTTGGTCTTTTGGGAGTCATTCGTGATTTTAGTATTATTTGCTAGATGAAGTATGGTATTAAAACTTCAGATATTGGTCAGGCATAGTGGTTCAAGCCTGTAATCCCAGTACTTTGGGAAACTGAGGCAAGAGGATTGCCTGAGTTCAGGTGTTTGAGACCAGCCTGGGCAACTTGGTGAGACCTTATCTCTACAATTTAAAAAAAAAAGAAAAGCTGGGCGTGGTAGCACACTCCTGTAGTTCCAGCTACTTGGAAGGCTAAGGAGGCAGAATCGCCTGATCCAGCAGGTCGAGGCTGTGGTGACTGTGAGCATGCCACTGCACTCCAGCCTGGGCAACAGAGGGAGACTCTGATTAAAACAAAACAAAACAAAACAAAACAAAACCTTCAGAAATGGGAACTTCCAGGCAAGATGGCAATGGAACAGGTGGGACTGTGAGAGTCTCCATGAAAGCAAGTATCCATAAAGACTCTCTGCGTAAGTGCGTGTTTGCTGGTGGGTGAGTAAAAGTCTGTCTGACGGTCTGAGGGGAGACTTGGGTTCATGCACTCGAGGGTCTCCTCTAGAGGTGACTGCAAACCCCCCAAGATTGGGGACCTGGCTGAGCAGGATCATCTGCCATTCCCCAGGCTCTCTTGAAAGGAGGCAGCAGAGAACAACTGCCCCTAAGCACTGGCATCTGGTCCACACCATCACCTGCAGCAGCAGACCTGGCATGAGAAGGTGGGTAGTAGAAATCTGGAATAAAACTTCAATGCCAGTGACAGGATGTCAGCAGGTGCGATCTTCTCTGTCCTAAACTGGGCAGAGACTTGCATTGCAGTGCCCAGTTCCACCCAGCCTCCATCTTGGTACCCAGAGGCTATTATCTCATCAGATTCAGAGAGGCAGATGCCCCTTCCCCACACTGGAACAGGCACAGACATGTCAGATCTGAATGGGGACTTGACAGCAGCAGCAGCAGCAAGTAGGATGAGTCCAGATCTGATCCATCCTCCTCCCACAGTAGTCTATGGGGCGTCAGACCCATGCTGAGAACAACCCTATCAGCCTGTGCTGAGAGCAGAGGGTAGGGACTGGAGACCAAAGCCACTCCCTAAGGCAGGCCTGAAAGGAACCTGGACACACAGAAACTGCCAGAGAGTGAATTTTTTGTTTGTTTTAGCTTTTTATTCTTCTCTCTTGCTATTTTTGTTTACGTTTTTGTATTTGCTTTGGTTCTGTTATTGTAATTCTTTTTAGATTTTCTGTTTATGTATGGGTATTTTTGAGGGAAAGTACACTAACAGGGGGTTTTTGTTTGTTTGTGTGATTGTCTGTATATTTTTGTCTTTTTTGTGTTTTCTGTCTTTGTCTCTCTGTTTATTTGTTAGTTGGTACACTTGTCTGTTTTCCCTCTTCTTCTTCTCTCTCTCAACCTCCTTTTTGTCTTCCTCTTTTCTTTTTCCGTTCTTTTTCCTTTTCTTATCTCATTTTCTGTCAGGGGACAAAAAGACACTCCCCACTGCATGAACAGATTGTAAAGAAGGGGAAGTGGGTTCCAGGGGGTCCACACACCTATTAGCGGATAATGGAATCTGCAGATAGCTTCTGAATCACAGCTCGCCCCTCAGTCAAATCTCAAAACTGCAAAAAACACAGGCCCCCACCCCTAGTCCAGCTTTAGAATTGAACAAAACCAGAGGATCTACATAAGCAAGACTAGGAGATGGAGCAAACAGAAGTAAAATCTATCTTCCCATCACTGAACAACAGAATTAAAGAAGAGGTTAAAAAAAGGAGGGGGGGAGAAAACTTACACAAATGAAGAAAACCAAAGGAAGAATATGGCTCTTACACAGACCACTGGGAGGTCAGCCACTGAGAATACAGATTCTTGAACTCAAACAATGAAGAGCCCCCAGAATGACTGGTCTCAAACCAAAAACCCAGATGTCAAGATATTAATAGAGAGAATAAATAGAATTGAGGAGAGAACGAAGAAAGACTGAAGGAGTTGATAACTGAGATAACAGCAAAAAAAAATCACAGTGAATGAAATAAACAGCAAACTGATATGCATGGAATACAGAATTAACCAAGTAGAAGAAATAATCTCAGAGTTTGAGGACCAAAATATGAAACTAACCCAAACTATTAAAAGCATAGAAAAGAAGCTTAAAAAGACAGAACAAAACCTCCAAGAGATGAGCTATTATTTCAAGAGGCCAGACCTAAGATTAATTGGAATCTCTGAGGCAGATAGAAAGACAGATAAGAATGACAATGTCTTTCACAAGAATGCAGGAAAAAAGATTGAAAACAACCTTATTCAACTCAAAAATCAAACAAGACAACAAACAAACAGCAGCAACAAGAACAATCATTCCATGAAAAAAACCAAGAAAACATCCCTCAACTCATCAGTGATGAGAGCATTCAAACACAAGAGATTCAGAGAACACCTGAAGGACAACAAATGAGAAGATTATCTCCCAGACACATAATAATTTGCCTACACAAAGCAGGTATAAAAGAAAAAATCCTAAAGATAGCACAGAGAGAAAGGTCAGACTCTCCACTGGGGAAGACCAATTAGAATAGCAACAGACTTATCTACAGAAACACTTGGAGAGGTTGAAGCCCACTTGTCAAAGTTGTCAAAGATAAACAATTTCAACCAAGAATTACCTACCCAACTAAACTATGTTTCATCAGTGATGGAGAATTAAAATTCTTCCCAGACATTCAATCCCTAAGAGTTTACATTGCCTCCAGACCAGCTCTACAAGAAGACTTAAGAAAGCATTAAACAAAGAAGAAAAGAAAAAAAAAAAAAAGAATAGCAATGTCTTTCACAAGAATGCAGGAAAAGTTTGAAAATACACATGAATCAATCCCCAAATAAAAAAAAAGACAACAAACAAATAAACAGCAACCACAACCACAAACGCTGTAAGAACCTCAAGACAGGAATAAACTCTCATATCTCAATATTAACGTGAATGTGACTGGACAAAATGCAACACTGAAAAGATATAGAATGACAGATTGAATAAAATATCATGAGACTACAATATATTGTCTCCAAGAGATTTATATCACCAGAAAGAACTTCAAAGATTCAAAGTAAGAGGATGGGAAACAAAATTTCAAGCAAACTGAACACAAAAGAAAGCAGGAGTAGCCAGGCTCGATGACTCAGCATGTAATCCTGTGCCTTGGGAGGCTGAGGTGAGTGGATTGCCTGAGCCTGCAGACTCAAGACCCACTTGGGCAACTTGGTGAGATCTCATCTCTATAAGAAATTAAAAAATTAGTAGGGTGTGGTAGTGCACGCCTGTAGTTCCAGCTACTTGAAAGGCTGAGGCGGAAGGATTGCTGGAGCCCAGGAGGTTGAGGATGCGGTGACCAGGAGTGGTCACTACATTCCATTCTGGGCAACAGAGTGAGACTCCAACTCAAAAAAAAAAAGAAAGCAGGAGTACAATCTCAATATCAGATAAAATATCCTTTAAGCTACCAAAATTTTTAAAGATATGCAAAGTCACTTTATAATGATAAAAGACTCAATTGATCAACAAGAAATATCCATCCTAAATATGTGTGCACCCAACATAGGAACACTAGCTTTCATAAAACAGCTTCTAGGTAAACTAAAAAAATATATTGACTCTAACACTATCATAGCTGGGGACTTAAACACACACAAACAACCCTAGACAGATAGGTCATCAAGACAAAAAGTCAACAAGGAGTTCTGGAACCTCAACATGGCGCTTGACCAAATGGACTTAATTGATACTTACAAAACACTCTATCCAACAACCACGGAATATACATTCTACTCACTACCACAAGGAACTTACTCTAGGATCAACCACATCCTTGGCCATAAGTCAAGTGCTAAAAATTCCATAAGACTGAAATTCTGTCATACACTTTCTCAGACTTCAGTGGAATAAAAATAATTATAAACACCAACAAAGTTCCCTCAAAAACCACAAAGACACAGACACTAAATAGCATGATGCTAAGAGACTTCTGGGTCAACATGGAAATCAAAACAGAGATTAAAATATACCTGGAAAGAAATGAAAATGAAGAAACATCTTACCAAAACCTTTGGGATACCATAAAAGTAGCAATAGAAGGGCAATTCATATCTCTATGAACACACATCAAGAAAATGGACAGATCACAAGTTAACAGCCTAACAAATCACCTAAAGAAGCTGGAAAAGCAAGATCACCAAAATCCTAACTTCAGCAGAAAAATTCAGATTTTAAAAAAAGCCCAAATTTGGGACTTAGAAAACAAAAATATAGTACAAAAAAAATCAATGAAACCAAGCTGGTTTTTTGAAAGGACAAACAAGATTGATGGACCACAGATAGAATGACCAAGAAAAAGAGAGAAAAAACCCCAAATAATCACAATCAGAAATGCAAAAGATCAAGTCACAACTGACCCCAAAGAAATACAAAGATTACTAGAGATTACTATGTACACCTATATGGAAACAAACTTAAAAACCTAAATGAAATGGAGGACTTTTTGCATCATGCAACCTTCCCAGGTTGAATCAAGGAGAAATCAAAACCTTAAATAGATGAATAACAACCCATGAAATCATCTATGTCATAAGAAAACTACCTAAAAAAAAAAAAAAAAGCCCTGGAGTAGATGGTTTTCCAGCAAAATTCTACAACACATGCAAGGAATAGCTGATACTAATCCTCTTAACAGTATTCCAGGGAATCAAGAAATATAGAGCTCTCCCCAAATCATTTTATGAAGCTGACATCACATTGATACCCAGACTGAGTGAATATCCAACAAAGAAAGAGATTTACAGATCAATACCCTTGATGAACATAGATGCTAAAATTCTCAACAAGATTCTAGCAAACTGGATCCAACAACACATCTCAAAAATCATCCACCATGACCAAGTGGGCTTCATCCCTGGAATGCAGGGTTGTTTCAACATCTGTAGGACCAAAGGGTAATTAAATCCATCAACAGATGTAAAAACAAGAACCACATGATTATATCATTAGATGCAGAAAAAGCTTTTGATAAAATCCAGCATCCCTTCTTGTTAAAAACCCTTGAACATCTAGGCATAGATGGAACATACCTCAAAATAGTAGAACCAACTATGAGAAACCCACAGCAAACATACTGCTAAAAGGACAGAAATTGGAACCTTTTCCCCTGTAAACCAGAACAAGACAAGGATCCCACACTTACCCCTCCTGTTCAACATAATATTGGAAGTTCTAGCTAGAGCAATCAGACTAGAGAAGGAAATTAGGGATATTCAAATAGGAAAAGAGGAAGTTAAGTGATCCCTTTTTGCAGACGACATAAGTCCATACCTCAAAAACCCAAGAGAATCTGTCAAAAACGTTCTTGCACTGATAAAGGACTTTGTCAAAGTCTCAGAGTATTAAAAAAATGTGCAAAAACCAGTCACATGTTTATACAACAACAATAAACAAACAGAAACTCAAATAAAAAACACAATCCTATTCACAATAGCCACCAAAAACAATGAAATACCTTGGCATCTTCCTAAACAGAGACAAGAAAGACCTTTACAATGAAAACTACAAAACTCTGCTCAAATAAATCAAAGATTACATAAACAAATGGAAAAATATTCCATGCTCATGAATTGGAGGAATCAAAATTGTTAAGATGTCCATTCTACCCAAGGCAATCTACAGATTTAACCCAATACCTGTTAAATTACCAACTTACTCTTCTAAGACCTGGAAACAGCAATACAGAAAGTCATATGGAAACATAAACCACCACAGATAGCCAAAACAATCCTCAGGGAAACAAATCAAAACAAAACAAAGTAGGAGGTATTACACTCCCAGACTTTAAACTTTATTATAAAGCTACAATACAATAATCAAAACAACCTAGTATTGGTACAAGAACAAGCATAGAGACCAGTGGAATAGCATAGAGATTCCAGAAGAAAAACCTCAATTGCTCAAGCAACTCATCTTCGACAAAGCCTTCACCACCAACCACTGAGGAGAGGAGAAACTATTCAGTGAATGGTGCTGGGAAAACTGGCTGACCACGTGAAGAAAATTAAAAGAAGACCCCTATCTATCACCATACACAAAATTCAATTCTAAATGGATTAAAGACCTAAACTTAAAACCACAACTATAAGAAACTTAGAAAATGTGGAAGACACCCTTATGAAAATTAGAACTGGCAACCAATTCCTGATTAAAACCTCAAGTGCCCATGCCATTAGAGATATGATAGACAAGTGGGACCTCATCAAACTGACAAGCTTCTGCAAAGCCAAGGAAACCATCAAGAGAGCATGGACACAGCCCATGGACTTGAAAAAAATATTTGCCAACTGTATATCTGACAAAGGCCTAATATCTAGAATCTACAAGGAACTCAAAAGTACCAAAAAGAAAAAACAAACAGGCCCATTGCAAAGTGGGTAAAAGATATGAATAGGCACTTCTCCAAAGAAGACATACAAGCAGCCAACAGATACATGAAAAAATGCTCAGTCTCACTAGTCATCCAAAAATGTAAATTAAAACCACACTAAGATACCATGTAACTCCAGCCAGGATGGCCATTATCAATAACTCAAAACACAACAGATTCTGGAGGAGAATTGGGGAAAAGGGAACACTTCTACACTGCTGGTGGGAGTGTAAACTAGTACAACCTCTGTGGTAAACAGTTTGATGATTCCTAAAAGATATAAATATCTATCTTCCATATGACCCCACAGTTCCCATACTGGGAATATACCCGGAGGAACTCAAATCACTCTATGAAAAAGATACCTGCACGTGCATGTTTATTGCAGCATTGTTCACAGCAGCAAAAACATGGAACCAACAGTGCTGCCCGTCAAAGAGACCTGGTTAAAAAAATGTTGTACATATACACGATTGAATATTATGCAGCCATAAAGGACAAAATTATGAACTTCACAGTAACTTGGGTGGACTTAGAGTATATAATACTGAGTGATCTATCACAGAAACAAAGAACTGAGTATCACATGTTCTCACTCATGAGTGGACTTTGAACAATATTGTAATACTTTAAGAAAAGAATTGTCAGCAGTGGGAAATTGCCAGAGTGGGGGGTAGGTTGAAAGTAGTGGGATTCTGCTAGCGGAGGGAACACCTCATCAACAAGGGTACCTGCATAATGAACATTATGAACATAAACCTGAATTATACCCCACATCTTTAAAATAAAAAATCAAAAATAAATTTCAGAAATTAAAACTTGTAATTAATAAAGCATTTTGTATTTATTAATAGGGACAGTTGCATAAGGTATTTATCTGCTTTCTTTGGAAAAAAATAATACTTATTCTATAATTAAGTCCTGCTTTTAGGAAGTCTGTAAATCTATCTAGTAATTTCTATTATTTCTCTTAGTGGGTGGAAAAAATATATTGGGAAATTTTACTTAAAAAGTTCAAGCAACACACGTGTTAGAAAAAAAAAAAACTACAAAGAATTGTTAATGAAATGAAAAAGTACCAACACTAACACATGTATTAGCAGAAAAAGCACCAATGCATGTATTCGTAGAAAAATACCAACACTGGCACATCTACTAGTAGAAATTGCATTAATTGAATTGGATTGATACTTCCACTGAATAAAAATGAAATGTGCATTTTCTGGTAACTTTTAGAAACAGTTACTTTTGTTTGATGTGGTAAAATTAGAGATATTTATATTGGTAATTAAGATATTAAAAATCATGTATAGCTTTAATGCCAAGCTATTGTATCTTATATGTGCTAGAGCTAAATAATATATTGAGTACAGAACTTAGAAATTCCTTTCCCTTATTCTTGTTTCTTTTATTTTGTTTCTTATTGGTCTAATCCCCCCCACACTGCATTGTATTACATACATGCATATAATCTACACACTACAACCCTACATAGACACACACATACACACACACACACACACACACACACACACACACACACACACACACAATGAACCTAAGGGGGAAATGTATGTGTGTATGATGGTTAGTTAGCTATGTACTTTTTATACTCCCTCAGTTTGGGCAGAAAAGATGAAAATGGCAATCTAGACAACTTAAGATGAATAGAAGTATGTAAGGGGCATTAGTAGACCAGGAGATAGAAGTGATAAATTACTGAAGGGCCTGAATGTGAATTCATGGTCAAGAAAGAGAAGCTGTTGTCTGATGTGAAATAGACAGGTATATGAAGCTGTACACTGAGTCTGGGTTTCTGGCAGATATAAGCACAACCCGAGTCCTGTCACTCTAGAACAGCTGAAATAAAGTCTTATTCACTATTTCAGCAGTATAACCAAGTTTACTTCCTTGAGTAAAAACCTCTTGTTCAACCATAAAGATGCAAAATTATCATATCAGCAGTAAAATCTTAAAAAATCTGATGTATACCTACCACAAATTAAAATTAAGGCAAAAATATCTTTATATAGATTGGTTTACAAATAACTGAAATGACCAACAAAACACCAGAATTTAGACTACCTAAAAGGAGTAGGATTTCAGACTAGCTAATTTTAGTGAAACGTATGGTAAAATAGTGTCTCACCTGCAGTTCCCCACAGGGCACCTCCCACCCATGTGGTTTTGGCCTGAGGTACTCTTAATTTGTGAGTTTTAGATTAGAGAATGCATTTGAAACTTTTAAGTGTGGCGAATGTCAGACATCAATGTTTGCTGTGAACTACTGACAGCAGTGATGATAAAGATAATGGCGGCAGCGTCACACACAAGAGGAGGTTCTGACAGCCAAGGGACTATGAGGTTAATGAATTGCATCACAGTTCTTTTTAACTTACCTAGGACAGGATTCCCACATGGACCAAGCCATTGGTGTAATTTGTGTTTGTTCTAAATGATTGTTGGTTGTCTCCATGTTAATGAATTATTAGCAAATGCTCTGGAAGTGCCAGATAAGACATATTTGGAAGAAATGGGTAAGATTTCCTGTTGTGGACTATTCTTTCATCTGTAATCCTGCTGACGTTTTACATTTCAAGCACTGTTCCTCAATACAACAGTGAATATCTCTCATATTAGGATAATCCGTTAAATACCTAATCAAAAACACTTTCCTCAGTTTAAGTCACTTTCTTTTTTCTTTCTAGAGTATCTCTGAGAACTGCGGGACAGTTGATCAAATAGCATTTCCAAAACTCATGAGGTGACCCATTGAAGATCTAGTCAGGATAAAGAACTTGTTTCTTTATCTAAGGTTTCTGTATGGAATAAACACACACACACACACACACACACGCGCGCGCGCGCGCACACACCCATTTTGGTCAATTTTTGTGGCTCTTGATCTCGAAATTAAGTTTTGTTAAAGTGTTCTTCCCATGATAAGATGCCTTTTATGTATCGCACCAGCAAAATGGCATGCACAAAGCTGATGTGTCATAAATAATAGCTGAAGGAAGGTGGGCAGAAAGAATAAAGTTGAGAAGGAAGAAAGGTGACAGCAGGGAGTGTTTGCTTGTGTTGTGTGGTTTGAAGGGTTTTGAGAGGAAGTTTGACTAAAATGTATCTTTTCTATAATGTCTTAAATTCCATCTCTAAAACTTATTTCTAAATAATGTACATTGCTTTTTTTAAAGACATCTAGAATGAGTCCTTAATATTAGTGAGAATTAAGTCACGGAGCATTATTTCTCCTCTTAAATAAAAAACAATTATAGTGTCAGAATACCTGTTTCTATAATAACTGTGAATTTGATGTCATTTATAAATATGGAAATAATGTCAATATAATGAGGAAAGTTATAGTGGTCCATATGTATCTAATCCTAGGCAAAGAGAGCTGCTGTAGCAAGAATAAGTTCAGAAACTTCTATAGGGCAAAAAAATTAGCTAGGAGGTTACATACATAGAAATGCTATAGGCTATATTTTAGGACAATGAAAAATAAGCTCTTGTACCAAGGGACTCATTTCAGAAAGGATAAACCTCAGCTTTCTACCTCTGGCAGGTGTTCATTCTCTTAAGTCCAGAGCACCACTTTCATCAGCACTGTCTCTGCACCTGTAAGTCTACTTCATTATTCATTGTGAATTTTTAATATCTTACAAGCAGCCTCCAGCCATGTTGAGTGTCTATCTGGCTAGGCAAGTTATATCTGGGGGCACAAATTATGGTTTTGGTTAGAGCCTCTGGTTACCAAGTACCTAGAAATTGAATGGTCTTGCCAATCTTATTTTTCTCATTAATGCTGTTACTTTAGTGTGAGATAGAAGGACATGCCATTTTTAGGGAATACACATATTGGGTTATAGCAGAAACTACGTTAAACATTGACAAGGTGCTAGTGGAGGGGAATTTGGGGTGTTATTTGGAGGAAAGTAAATGAAAGGGAAAATTATATATATATATACAGCAGTGCTTCTTTAACTTTAAAATCCTTTGGAATGACCCTGGAATCTTGCTCAGATGTGAATTCTGATTCAGTCATTCTGGGTGGTATACAAGACTTTTGCCTTTCTAACAAGGTCTCAAGTGCCACTGCTGCTTCTTTAGTGATGACAACAGCAAGAGCCCAAAGACAGGCAGTGGTTGGAAGACCATCATTCAGGACTGGCCAGGATACAGTATACTGTTTCAGATTAAGATGTGTTTTCTTGACTCACAAACAATCCAGGGCCATTAAAAGCTTCAGTTCAAAACTAATCAAAAATTAAAAAAAATGTTTTAGCCGATGCTCATGTTTCTTCACAAATTGCACTTAGGAAACTAGGTTTTTCAACTGGTTGTTAAAATATTAATGCTCCGAATGAGTTTCTTTCTTTGACCTCGCATTAGAAACAGTTTAAGTTATAAGCTCCAAAAGTCTCCAGGGCTAATGAAAGAGGTGGGAAAAATAACCAGGTCCAATCACTTTTATTGACTAACCAAAGTGAGTTCCCTGCATTCCTTTTAGTACTAGACATTTCTCTTTCACCTGTCCGGCTTCATAATTATGGTGTGATTTCAATGACCTTCAGCATTGCCAAAGGATGCCAGAATACATTGCAAGTTTGGGCAAGCCTTTTAAATATAGAAGCTCAAATAAACGTCTTTTGTAACTTATAAAATTTGAAACGATTTACCATATATAGGCATACCTCATTTTATTGCACCTCACCTTTATTGTGCTTCACAGACATGTGCTTTTTTCACATTAAAATTTTGTGGCAATCCTGTATCAAGCAAGTCTATTGCTGACATTTTTTTCAACAGCATATGCTCATTTAGTGTTTTTGGGGTACATTTTGGAAATTATCTCATATTTCAAATCTGATTGCCATATATGTTATGATGATCTGTGATCAGTGATCTTTGTTGTTGCTATTGTACTTGCTTTGGAGTTCCATGAAGATAGTGCCCATATAAGATAGCAAACTTAATTGACAAATGTTCTGCATGTTCTGGTTTCTACGATAACTGACTATCCTCCATCTCCTTTTTTATCACTTTCAGCCTCCCTATTCCTCAAGACACAGAAATATTGAAGTTAAACTAGTTACTAACTCTACAATGGCCTGGCCTCTAAGTGTTCAAGAAAAAGGAAAAGTTCCAAGTCTCTCATTTTAAATCCAAAGCTAGAAATGATTAAGCTTATCAAGGAAATCCTTTCAAAAGCTAAAATAGGTCAATAGTTAGGCCTCTTGTGCCAAAAGTCAGTCAAGCTGTGAATGAAAATGAAAATTTTTTGAAGAAAATCAAAAATGCTACTCCAGTAAAACGATAAAAAGGCAAACCACGACTTATTGTCAATATGGAGAAAGTTTTAATGGTCTGGATGGAAGATCTAACCAGCCACAACATTTAAAGCCAATTCCTCATCAAAAGCAGACCCCTATCTTTGTTTCTATGAAGGCCGAGAGGAGTTAGGAAGCTACAAATGAAACACTTGAAGTAAACAGAAGTTGGCTTATGAGGTATTAGAAAAGAAGCTGTTTACATAACATTAAAGAACAAGGTGAAGCAGCAAGTGCTGCTGTAGAAACTATAGCAAGTTTAGAAAATCTAGCTAAGAACACTGATGAAGGTGGCTACATATAACAACAGATTTTCAATATAGATGAACCAAACTTTCATTGGATGAAGATGCCTTCTAGAACTTTCCAAGCTAGAAAGAAGTCAATACCCAGTTTCAAAGCTTTCAATGGACAAGCTGATTCTCTTGTTAAGGGCTAATGCAGCTGGTGCCTTTATGTTAAAGCTAATGCTCATGTGCCATTCTGAAAATCCTAGGGCCCTTAAAAATGATACATACGTTGTCTGTGCTCTATAAATAGAACAACAAAGTCTGGAAGACATCATGCCTATTTACAGCATAGTTTACTGAATAATTTAGGCCTACTATTGAGACCTAATGCTTAGAAAGAAAGATTCCTTTCAAAATATTACTGTTTGACAATGCATGAGGTCACTCAGAAGCTCTGATGGAGATGAACAAGGAGATTATTGCTATTGTTATGCCTGCTACACAACATTCATTCTGCAGCCCATGAATCAAATAGTAATTTTGACTTCTGTTTGTTTGTTTTTTTTTTTTTTAGAAAATAGGATTTATTTTATTATTTTATTTATTCTATTTTATTTTTTGAGTTGGAGTCTCACTCTGTCGCCCAGACTGGAGTGCAGTTGCTGCTCCCGGCCACCGCCTCGACCTGCAGGGCTCTGGCGATCCTTCCGCCTCAGCCTTCCAAGTAGCCGGAATTCCAGGCATGCGCTACCACACCCAGCTGATTTTTTGATTCATTGTAGAGATGAGGTCTCGCTGCCCAGGCGGGTCTCGAACCCCTGGGCTCAGGCAATCCACTCACCTCAGCCTCCCAAAGGTGCGGGATTACAGGCTGAGCCACCGAGCCCGGCAGAAAATAGGATTTATTAAGGAACAGAAAAGCTCCCACAGAGGTAGGCGATCCCAGGGATTTGCCTGACTTCTAAGACTTTTTCTTCAATAAATACATTTCATAAGGTTATAGCTGTCATAAAGGGTCATTCCTCTGATGAATCAGGGCAAATTAAATTGAAAACTTTCTGGAAAGGATTTACCATTTTGAATACTATTAAAAACTTTTGTGATTTCACTGGAGGAGGTCAAGATATCAACATGAACAAGAGTTTGAAGGACGTTGATTCCAACCCTCATGGTTGACTTTGAGGGACTCAAGACTTCAGTAGATGAAGTAACTGCAGATGTGCTAAAACAGCAAGAGAACTGGAATTAGAAGTAGAACCTAAAAATGATACAGAATTGCTACAGTCACATGATAACACTTTCATGGATAAAGAGTTGTTTCTTATGGATGGACTACTGGAAGATGCATAGACCATTGTTGAAATGATAAGAAAGGATTTAAAATATTATGGTTTTATTTTTTTTCTTTCTTTTTTTTCCGAGTTGGAGTCTTATTCTGTTGCCCAGACTGGAGTGCAGTGGCATGCTCCCGGCCACCGCAGCCTCGACCTGCTCGGCTCCGGCGATCCTTCCATCTCAGCCTTTCAAGTAGCTGGAAGTACAGGCACACGCTACCATGCCCGGCTAATTTTTTTATTTATTGTAGAGATGAGATCGCGCCAAGTTGCCCAGGTGGGTCTCGAACCCGCGGGTTCAGGCAATCCACTCACCTCGGCCTCCCAAAGCGCGGGATTACAGGCTGAGCCACCAAGGACAGCCAAACATTATGTTTTAGCAGATAAAAAGGCAGTAGAATTTGAGATGATTGACTCCAATTTTGAAAGAAGTTCTAATGGGAGTAAAATATTATCAAACAGCATTGCATGTCACAGAAAATTCTTTCATAGAAGAAAGTCAATTGATGTGGCAAACTTTAATGTTGTCTTATTTTAAGAGATTCCCACAGTCACCTCAGCCTTCAGCAACCACCACCATCAGTCATTGTCAGAAAGACAAGACTCGATCAACCAAAATATTATGACTTGCTGAAGGCTCTGATGATTGTCAGCATTTTTTAGCAACAAAGTATTTTAAATTGAAGTATGTACAATTTTTTAAAAAAGATATAATGCTATTGCATACTTACTAGACTGCAGTATAGTGTAAACATAACTTTTATATGCACTGGGAAACCAAACAATTTGTGACTTGCTTTTTTGCAATATTCACTTTATTGCCACAGTCTAGAATGGAACCTGCTGTATTTCTGAGGTATACCTGTGGATAGACAGATGTTGTATGCATACATGATAGTACAGAATGAGACCTTCTCTTGACAAAAACAAAGTAATAATAATGAAAATAAATACATGATATGTGTTACAGTTATAATCTGTTGTGTTTTTTACATACCTTGTCCTATCCATAAAAACTTTGCAAGAGAGATGTTATTAGCTTCATTCACAGAAGCAGGGACTAAGGCTTGGGGAAAAGCAACTAACATCACACAGATAATGAGTGACAAGCCAAGATTCAAACCCAGATTTTTTTTAGTCCCAAATTTATGTTCTTAATCACTAAGCTCTCTATTTGAAGCCACTAAAATTTCAGCAGAAATTATGTCTGATTTATATGTTAAGACAAACAAAAAGAGCATGAAATTCTCTTTGGCACGTGGCCCTTCCTTTCTGGCAGTTACCTCTCTGCCAACCATTTTTGGAAGTAAGTGGTATATAAATTTTAAAACGTCCTCGGCTCATCTCAAAGACTTCATATATACATTTGTTTTGTGAAGAAGTGAGTGATTTGCAGGTTCAAGGACTGATGCACTCCAATCTTAGCTAGCCTTGGGGATCTCTGTGCAGTGTCTATTGAAAAGCACCTGAAGATATCAGATTCCCAGGGTTTGAAAACTTGGTAACTATAATCTGGTATTCTATAATATATTTCTTTGATCTGAATCACCATAGGCACTCTTGGTAAATTAAGTAATTGTATACATGTAATGGGGTCATTATGTTGGTGACGTGCACAATTATTCCCAGCTTATTAATGTTTTGATGCAGTGGGGTAAGGTTCTCAAAATTAAAAAGGGCCACCTTTGCAATAAATAAAGAGTTAAAAGAAAGGGGCAAAACTGCAGAAATACCTTCCTTTAGAGCACAGAGTGACTGTTTACTTGCTCCAAGAACTGTTAGGCTGTTTGAGGAAGTGCAGATGAGGCAGATGTGGAGACATTTCGCCCTGAAATAAAATAATGTATTAAAAAAGAATGATGAAAAGCCTCTATCAAAGGAGAATGCCTTCCAGAATCTATGACTGGAAAGAGGAAGCACAGGGAATATAACATTGCAAAGAATTTTCTGACAGTGACACTGGTAGAGATTTCACTTTACTAAGATTCTTTATTAGGGCTATTATTGCTTTTGGTAGTGCTCTGGTCACATATAGCTCTGGTCACAATTCTATTTTTCTATGAGTGCTGTTGCTTTTAGTGCTCGATTTTGCAAAGTGTGAGATTGTTCAAGACAAGCCTCTATTACATGGAGCTATAGTGAAGCAATAAATGAAAAGTTCTCAGAAGAGCACCATTTTTCTTTCTGTAGTAGGTACCTGAAACTTGTCATGTGCATAACTTATAACTGCCTCTGAATGCAGTCATCAATGGCTTGAGCACTTATTTGAACATCTTGTAGACTAATCTTAGGAAAAGTACCTTAAAGGGAGACTTTGTAATGTAAAGCATATGAAATTCATGAGATTCTAATCTTTTGCAAAGCACATTTCTAATTTAATTAATTTTGACATCAAATTAAATGTAGTACATTTATGTTGGATTACTCCAGAAGGCATTCATAGGATTAATTATATAAATATGAAATATAAATTTTCATAAGATGGGATCTACTTATAAAAATATTTTAAAAATTAGAACAATTCATGAATGGATTGACTAAACTTGTAAGGTAGTGAGCTCCCTGTCAATGGAAATATTCTAATGAAGACTAGATAAATCTCATTCAGAAACATCACAGAAGTGGCACTTATACTCTTTGGGATGTGGAATGAATAGACAAAATATTATTTTCAAAATAATAATAGTTACCATTTCTTTAATATTGAACAGGTGTTGTGTCATGAACTAATTTTTTATATCAATTTTCTACATGAAGGACAGAAATTTTTCTCATCACTACCTAGAGGAGAAAAATGAGGCTTATAGAAATTAAATAACTAGGCCAACAGGACTTCATGTGGCTATGGTGTCTCCAACATAAAAGATATCTGAATCCATGTGTCCTATGTAATGAAGCTGGATTTTGGAATGCTGTGGTTCTTGGTGAGCAACTGCTCCTGATTCTGAAATGAGGTATACATGTAAATATTTTGCTACATATTTGTTCATCTGTTAACAGGAAATTTAAACAGTATGGTTGATGTTAGTTTGCTGTATTTTAAAAGATGTAAAGGAAAAAAATTAATAACTAAGAATAACAACATGAAATAAATTAGGCGAGAGCTTCAAAATTCCTCATAGCACCAAGGGGTTAAATATTATTGAGTGAATTGGTGAACTTGTTATTTTGTAGCAGTTCTTTCAAAATATCCCATATTATTCTTAAGATTTCCTATTCCAAATAAAGATGTGCTGATCTATAATTTTTGCTTAAACAACCATTTCCTGCTATATCATTAGTTTATCCTTCACTTTGATTCCTGACGATGACACAGTTTATAAAGGTTATTAGAATATTGCAGTCTCTCCTAAGGAGTAATTGACCTTTATTTATTTTTACGGTCGGCTCTTGCCCCTGTATATTATTTAAAGTTTACTTTCTCATCTCTGGTACTGTGTTGCGGTCAACGTGTGACACATAAGGACTCTGTTAACCTCAGGAAAAAATATTGAGCTATAACATTAGCTTTGAATAAAAATGATCATTGATGTCAAGTTTATTTCCTGAGGACTGTAATTGATTTTACTACAGTTTGTTCAAACAAGGTGAAGTATATAAATGATCCAGGAACTTCTTGGGGTATGTAAATATTGTGTCACATATACATCAATTTTGATTCTGAACATTAATGTTTATGATGAAAAAGGACCTAAGTGGAATTGGAATTTTTCCTAGAACATCTGAATCAAGTACATGGATTAATCAAATTTACTGCATCATTTGGTATGAAGCAGTTATATTGCTTATGATAGTAACAAAAAATGGAAAGGATAAATTTGTAATTGTTATGTAAAATTGGATAGCCTTCACATTCTGAATTCTGAAAGTTTTCACCCATAATCATTCAAAAAGTTTATTATTACTCTAAGATAGTGAAGCTTTGTAGAGGTAGTGATGCCCATCAAATATCCCATGTGTTCACCTGTATTCCCCAGTCTTTCTGCAGTGAGATGAAATGAGTTCAGGTTCCAGTTAATAACGTTGGAAGATAAGTGATTTTTTCACTGCTGCAATGACACATTAAAATGTTTATGCCAGTTTTTTCATGTTTCTTCCCCTGGTATGTTTATCCAAGGCATTGTGTCTTTGCATATATATCACCTCGGGATCTTGTTAAAATGCAGATTCTAACTTGGATCTGAGCTGGAGTCTAACTATGTATTCTAAGTTTCTAGGCCAGGCACGATGGCGCACACCGTAATCCCAACACTTTGGGAGGCTGAGGTGAGAGGACTGCTTGAGCCCAGGAGTTTGAGACCAGCCTAGGCAACAGAACAAAACCTCGTCTTTACAGGGGGAAAAAAAAAGACAGGCATGGTAGCATGCACCTCTAGTTCCAGTCACTCAGGAGGCTGAGGTGAAAGGATCACCAGAGCCTGGGAGATTGAGGCTATGTTGAACCAGAACCATGATCACACCCTTGCACTCCAGCCTGGGTGACAAGAGTGAGATTCCAACTAAAAAAAAAATTCTAATGATGCCAGCGATGCTGATTTGTAGATCACATTTTGAGCATACTCTAAATAAAAAATACCTGCAAGCTAGTGAAAACTCTCTCCCTGCCATTTTGTCTGAATGACTGTGTGAAGTAGAGCTGTACCATGGACATGTATTATGACTATGAAATAGACATTGTATTGAGACAATAGGATATCGGGTATTTTTCTTTTCAGCATAACCTATACTTTTGTGAGTAATTTAGCATATCATTTATATGCCAAGTATAGATATATGAACATAAAAATAAATTATTCTAGTTTATGAGTTTATAAAATGACCTCTAAAAGAAATTAAAAAAGGAAAAAATATATTTTGGATAAAGAAGCTTTCCTGGGAAGAGGCAATGAAGTCCACATAGTCATGGAAATAAATTTTTCATGACAACTTTCATTTCTAATAAATTATCCACAATGCTTACTGATTTTTCTTTAGCCTGTTGATACTGTTTAATAATCTTGCCTTTCATTTTTACCTTATTTTTGCATAAACTGCTATAAGTCCCAATAAAATTTGATTTTATGTAGACAATAAACAATTAATTACATGTTAAAAAACTCCATAGCAACTGACAGTGCAATAACGCATTTTAAGTTAACGATATAATGCTGCATCTTATTAAATAATATCAATCATAAAGATATATCAAATTAACAAAAAACAATAAATTCTCAATGAACAGCACATATAGCACAATGGACATTTTGATATATTAAAATCAAATTATTTTATGGTGTTTAATCTTGACAAAATTATAAGTAGGCACAAATTATTTCATGTAACCCCAAAACTAATTTAAATAATTTGTATTTTGAATAATTAAGTCCTTTGAAATTGACCACATACTGAACAAGGTGATAATGTAACTGTAGACACTTTTAGATTTATATACAAAGTTTATGAGGTAAAGCTAGCTCTTGGGTATTATAGAATGTTAACCTGACTGTCTTCACATCTGATTTTTAGCTATTCTTCATTGGAGCTGAAAGCTTATTACATAAAAAATGTGTAACTTTACTGAAGGACAAATTTGACTGTGTAGATTTGATTCACTGATTACACAAATGAGTAGCTTAAACAATGAGTGAGTCTTTATGACCACAGGGAACCAATATTTCAGACGTTATATTGTTTTCTATTCAATATTATCTGCACCTAAGAAATGATACTTCAGAAGGGTTTTGTGAAATAAAATATTTTTCTTCAAATGAATTGAAAATGGATATCCACACAAAAACCTGAACATAAATGTTTATAGAAACTTTATGAATAATTGCTAAAAGTTGGAAAAAACCAACATGTTCTTCATTGTGTGATGAATAAACAAAATGTGGTACATCCAAATAATGGAATATAAATCAAGAATAAAAATAAATGATTTGCCAAGTCGCAAAAAGACATGGAGGAAACATAAAAGCATACTGCTAAGTGAAAGAAGCCCACTGAAAAGGGCTACATTCTGTATGATTCTCAGCCTATGAAGTGTGAAAGAGGCAACAGTGTGGAGACAGTAAAAATAACAGTAGAATCAGAGGCAAGGAGGGAAGTATGAATAGGTGGAGCACAAGAGATTTTTCTGGAGAAGTACTTATCCAGAAAACTATTCTGTGTGATACTCTAATGGGGGATAAATGTGTCATTATATATTTGTCAAATCCCTTAGAATATGTAATACAAAGAATAAACTTCAATGTCAAGTAGGAACTTTAATAATAAATCAATGTTGCCTCAACACTTGTAACAAATGTACCACAATAGTTCAAGATGTCTATTTGTCTTTGTGATTTGGTATTCCGTTGTGTTGCCATTTGATTTTTTTCTTCCTTCACTATGTATTTGTTTTATAAGACCTTTGAGTTTGATACACTCATGAGTTTGTATGATGGTCAATATTTTGTTTCAAGTTGAATGTTTATTGCAGCACCACTCATAATAGCAAAGATATGGAATCAACCTAAGTGTCTATCAATGGAAGACCGGATTAAGAAATGTGATGTATATACAATAGAATAATATTCAGCCATAAACACAAATGAAATTATGTCTTTTGTGGAACTGGAGGTCAATATCTAAGTGAAACAGAAAGTCAAATACTACATGTCGGTTATAAGTGGGAGCTAATGTATGTGTACACATGAACATAGAGTGTGGGATAGTAGACACTGGAGACTCAGAAGGGTAGGGGGTTGGAGAGAGGCAAAGGATGATAAATTATTTAATGGGTATGATGTACATTATTAGGATGATGGTTATACTATAAGTCTGGGCTTTACCACTATACAATCTATCCATGGAAAATGATTGCATCTGCACTCTTTAAATGTATATAATTTTTAAAGTTATAAAAGTATAGAGAAATATACATTGTGTCTAAATTTGAAATTGCTATAATGAAGTACTATGACTGGTGGCTCATAAACAATAGGAATTTATTTCTCACAGTTCTGGAGTCTGGAAATCTGAGATCAGGGTGTCAGCATGATCGGTTTGTTGTGAGAGCTCTTTTCTGGGTTGCACACTGCTGTCTTCTCATCATATTCTCACATAGCAAAAGTGAGCAAGGGTTCTCTCTGGGGTCCCTTTTATAAAAACACTAACGCTATTTATGACAGTTCTATCTTCAAGTCTTAATCACTTCCCAGAGCCTTCATCTCCTAATATTATCACATTGGAGGTTAAGTTTTCAACATATAAATTTGAGGGGAACAAAAACATTCAGTCCATTGCACATTAAAAAATATTAGCCTCCTCTACCCTTGCATTAATCACAACTCTCAATTTCACTCTCCAATTTTTGAAGGTTACATTCCTAACACTAATTAATGCATTTATACCTACACTGCTTACTTATTAAAATTAGGAATAACGAATTAATGACATTTACGTTACCCCCTCCTCTTTTCTCCCGATTTTGACATTTATGATTTTAAATCCATACATCTTATTAGCTTGAAATAGAATATATAGTCTTCAATTTATAGTCTAGGATATAATGTACAGATACATAGAATTATAATATTTAATTTATAGAATAGAAATATATAGTCTTCCACTATAGTGAGTGTAAACTCCTACAATATTCCTTGGTTCCCTAGTCTTTTCACATAGTCTAAAGGGAAAAAAATTAAAACAATCAAGGGATTTCCTCATTGGAGCCTTTGTGTTTCTCTTTCTTCAGTTTTATACAGGTCCCTCTGTTAAAATAAGAAAACAATGAAGAATGATGAAAACAATGGCATTATTTAATGTTTTTTGAAATATATTTTTATCTTCCTTAATAAAAAACAGCTATTTTCTCATATCTGCTTCTGGTTGTAATATCACATTATATGATATCTGAAAAATTCCACTGTGCACTCATGAAAGAATAAGTGGTAAATGTCAAATAATTTCTCATTATTACAAAAATGGATTTGAACTTACAGATCTCTAAAAGGGTCTTGAGAGTCTCCCAGGGTTCCCTTGACCACAGTTTAAGAACTGCTGATAGAGAGTATTTAAAGCAGTATCTGGCACAGAGTGAATCTAATTGTAAGAATTAGGAGTTATTATTAGTGTTATTTCTCCTCTTAGAGAACAGTGGGAAAATCTTAGCTTATATCACTTATTGTGTCTATTGTTTCTCTATTTCATTTGCCTCCCTGTCTTCTCTAATTTTGCCTTTTTCCTTGGCTTTTCTTTTTTGGCCTAACCTTTTAAAATTGGAAACTTTATTTTGAGCAATTCCTACTTAGGCTTTTGTTTCATTTGGAGGAAAATATCTGTTATTTACTTACTCTCACAAACAATATGTGATAGGAAACTTGGCTTTTACTCCATTGGCCTGCTGCTGAGTGGAAAAATCTAACCAAAAAGCCAGTCTAAAGAGGTCACCAAAACAAAGAAACCAAAGCACAGATTTAAAAGAAATGACAGTTTCTCAATATGGGACGTATAGTGAGACATATATTAATCAGACTCCCATGGAAACAAGTACTTTGCCTAGGGTTGACATGTTGCCTCAATAGCCTGATGTAAATGTTGGGATAGGGCCAGGTGGATAAGAAAGGAAGAAGGGACGTGAGGAAAAGGGAACGAATGCAAGAAGAAATGGAAATGATGAATATGTAAAGAAGAGGAGGAAATGAATAATTTATAAATAAAAATCAATTATTTATGATCTAGGATTAGGGAAACACTTCTTAAGACTTCACATACCAAACACAAGATCCATAAAGTATAAATACAGATAAATTGGATTTCATAACATCTTAAAAAAAGATTGTTCTCCAAAAGATGGAAAGACAAAGGGTAAAAAGATCCATAGCAAGTAGTAAGTACTTGCAAATCACATATCTGACAGAGAGTTTGTATACAAAATATATGAGGTACTCTCTAAACTCAATAGTGAGAAAAAAACTAATTAGAAAATGGGCAGAAATACTTGAATACACTTCACCAAAGAAGATACACGGATGACAAATAAACACATGAATAGATAGATATTCAACAATGTTTGCCTTTAGGGATATTCAAATTAACCACCATAATGTAGCATTATTCACCTATCAGAACAGTATATATATAATATATAATATGTAATATGTCATGTCATATATCATATATTAAACATTGTATGTGGGTATATATGTATGTGTATAGATGTGTGTGTGTGTGTGTATATATATATATATATATATATACACACACATATATATGTATAAATAAATAAATGCTGGTGAGAATGCAGAGAAACTGGCTCTCTTATAAACTGCTTGTAAAAATATAAAATGGTATAGCCACCCTGGAAAAGGGTAGGGTAGTCTCTTAGGTTAAATATACACTTACCATATGACCCAGTACTTCCTCTCTCCCTCGGTCCCTCTGTCCCTTGTTCTTACCTTCTTTCTTCTCGTCTCCTCTCCTCTCTTCCCCTCTCCTCCCCTCCTCTAAATATTTTTATTTTTTTGTGGAGAAAGGTCTTACTATGTTGCCCAGACGGGTCTTTCACTCCTGGGCTCAAGAGTTCCTCCTGCCTTGACCTCCCTAAATGCTGAGTTATAGGGCTGAGCCACTGCACCTGGCCTGCATATTTTTAAATGGTAGGCAGAGATGAAATAAATGTCAAGAAAACCATGTAAATTCTTTCTTATGCACACTTTTTTGGGAAACAATGCCATCATACCATCATGTAAGTTACATTTTAAATGATGATAAAACTATTCAAACTTGTCCTGCAAGCTGATAAAATATTAATTCCACTAAAATACTATGTTTGCTTATATTAAGTTAAATAAAGGCACATTAAAGAATGAATGTGAAGTATTGAATCAGTTGCTAATTTTCTAGTATCTATGCTGTCTGCCTAGGTACCATGGAATGTTTTTGACAATTGCGTTGTCATCTTTATGGTAATACATATAATATAATTTTCTACAGCAAGTGCAAATTTTTGGCTGAGTTATACACCTAGAATTATTATTGAATGATGATAAAAAAGATTGCTTTGTAATAATAAACCTCATTGCCAATTCATTGGTTTCTCTTTTCCTCTAGTCATCATAAATGTACTTAGAGCCATTTATATATGGCACCAAATTTTTTCCAGATTTCACTTCTAGTATAAAGTTTGACTTAAAGATTTTTCTCTTTCACTGACTAACTTATTTAGTGACCCAGGTGTCCCTTGCTTTGTGACTCAATGTCAAGATATAGATTTCCCATTGGGCAAGACAACAAATCAAAAGAAAGTAGACTTGAGATAGCGAGCTGGGTGAACAAACCTGTCTTTACCTGCAGTACCTTCCAGAAGATTAACTACCTGCCTTATCTTTTCAGTCTGTCTACTTTCTTCTGGATCTTGGCCAGTTTGAGTCTTTTAATATTCTGTTTGTCACAGTGCCTGGAGACTAGTGACGAAGGAGTCTGCTCTCTAAAGATCCTTGCAAGTAATTGCACATACTCACACAATAAATTTTGAGTGAGACTTGGTATAAGAATACATTTAAAGCAGAAAGCTTGGTGGTCTTGGAGTTGCTCCAAGAGAATCACGGAAATGAAATGGGATCTTTCTCCTTGTGACTGTCAACATTTTCAGCATGGCCATCTTACCTCCACTTACTGTTTCTTACCCCACCTTTTGATTGTCTCATTTTTTAGCTTGTCATTACTTCTTCAGTCTCTCAATTCTGAAAAGGAGTATAAATCTAAAAAATAACATTATTTACAAATTCCACCATTATTTCCAATATTAATTATTAATTAGTATTTATTGAAAACTTCTACAGGCAATACTCTGGTAAGGTGTTTCAGAAGATAAAAAAATAAGGCATAGACTTTAGTTCAAAAAGTTTATCAAGGTACGACTTATTTCAGGCTTAAATATAAATGCCTTCTGAAAGAAGTAGATAAAGTACTACAGCAGTTCAGATTAGGGAGAACATACATCTAAATGGGAAGATAATAGTATCAGAATTATCGACCTATGTGGTATAGTGTCATTGTGAAGAGAAGCCTCTTACCCCAATATCTTTTCTATCTTTTGTTTTATGCTTAATGTTTGTTGTACCACACAATTATGACTCTTTAATTATAGATTTGATCTTTACTGAACTACTCATTAACAATTGAATCATTTATACCGCAAGGCAAACTACTAAGTATTATTTAAACCCATTTTTCAAATCTCTAGACTGTCAGCAAATTAAGAAATCCTTTACCTGCATTAAGGTAAATTTCTCTGCTTTAGGAATGTCTCTGACAGAGTTAGTTGTTACTTCCTTTGGGCTCGTATGGCATTCTGCATATTTATCTGTTGTAGAATATAGAGTATTTTACTGTAGTTATCTATTTATTGTATTTATTAGAAAATGAGTCCTTAAGGACAGGGGCTGGATCCTAAGCAAGCCTATTTTTTCAGCATTTACCCTGAGTCTGAAAAACAGTAGATACTCAATAAATGTTTGACAGATGAATGAGTGAATAAACAAAGTTAAAAATGAGCCTAACTCATTATCTACATCTATTGGGATTGATGACCTGGGACTTCATAAACAGTGATAAATGAATAAATGCCTTTCAGTCACTTCTTGCTGACTGTGTGGAATTGGCTGGGAGTAGCTTTCAAGTGCTATAACTCTAAGAGGAAGTAATAAGAGAAAAAGACCTCATCATTCTAGATCTTTCTGATGTGCACAAATGACTGTCTATGGAATCTCACACCCAAAGATAAGAGGTGTAAGAGGGGTTTTGCAGCATTCCAATCTACTACTTAGCATGATTTTCTATTCTAGTAGTGATTGTTTAGAACCTTTATCTATTCAAAATATTTTTGAATCAAAGTATTGACACCTATAATTTGGACAGATCCTCCTTAAAATCCTGAGTCTGTCTGACTCTAAAATAGGCTTGGAGCCATTTGAAGACTAAAGGTTTTCCTAAGGGCAAAACAGCTCCTGGAGATCAAACATGTTAGGAAACAGTACATGGTGACCCTAAATCTATTCAATGTCAAGATCTAGTCAGAAGTTTATATAGCCAGGATATCATTTGAGATGAATTTTGGCAGAATCCATAGTGTGTCTTTATGGGGAATATGCATTGGTTGTAGTATGTGCCATAGAAAAATCTTTCCATAATTTTATAGATGCTACATGTATTACCCAGTGTAATCACCCAGAGCTATCTATATAATGAACTAGTAGCTCTAAACTGGATCCACTTAAGGACACCAGAGAGAAAGACTGATGTGGCCCCATTGTATCTACATAGTATAAATGCAAAGTCTCTTGGCTCTTCTCTATAACTCTCTGCCCTTGTCATTTTATTTTTATCTTCCTAGCATGTGATACAGCTAGGGTTCTTGTATATTTGCTTTACTTTTCTAAGTTCCAAATAAACTTTTTGTTATAAGAAATACTATAAAAGTACCCAAAGGATTTTTAAAAAATAAAACCATATTGGAACTAAAAATCACAGTAGAGAGAAAGGAGCAAAAACAATGGTAAAGTAAATAACTTACATACTTATCTAATGTGAGGATTCTGTTCTGAGAAGAAAGTAAAAAGAAAAACTATACTTAGAATAAAATAGAAAACAGAAAAGTAAACCAGCTTTAGAAATGAAATATTTATATTTAATGTACTAAAACAATGTATAATTAGGAATAAATTATTTGTGAACTTGTTTTTAAAAGAAATACATGAAATAGAAACTGAAAGCCTTCCTTCACCTACTCTAAAAACCTCAGTTCACTGAAATTCTCAAACAGGTGATCATTTAAAAAAATTTGACATGTATCTTTTCATAGCTTTTCTCTCTTTTAACACACACACATGGATCCGGGCTTTGATTTGAAGCTTATATAAATGTGAGGGCCTTCTTTAAAAAAAATACAAAATTTTAGATTTAAAATTAAGTACAATGGTAAATATTTTTAGATTATTAAAAATAATTACAGTAAATTTAGAAATATTAAGTATAACAAATACCACAAAAATCACAAGATCCAGGAAAACATAGTGTAATGTTTTTACTAATTGCCTGACAATTCTATAATACTTTACATTTCACAGTACTGTTTTTGTTGGTTTCTTCATATGAAAACAAATATTTATATTATTTTCTGTAAAGATAAGAGTTCAATTTTTTTCTCTATCATGGTTGATTGAAATTTTAAAAAACCTCTGATTTTTGATAGTTTATAAAAGTTTATTTTAGTTTTATAACTTATTATGTAATGTGTAAAATTCAGCACTTTTGGCAAACTAGAAAAAATCTCTATCATATTTTTTTACTATGTGCTGTAAAATTTGGAAGAATCACCTACAAACTAGACTTTAGACCCACAATCACACATTTTGTTTCTTCATTACCCACATAGTTCCAGTACCAGATGCCACAGAACAATTGATATGGTAGGATTAGTTCTGGCCCCACCCTCAGCCCTGTATGTCAACCCTGGAGGCTTTCCTTTGCTAGACTGCTATCACTAACTAGATTTTCCACGGAAACAACTGTAAACCACCTAAGTATATTCCACTAAACTCAAACCAAGCATCTCTACCCAACTTTCAAATAGTTAAGTGCCTCAAATGCATTGATCCACTCCGTGTGTGATGGCGGGAAAGTTTTAGTAGAAACAGGTACAATATCTTCCTTTAGAAATCTTACAAATGTGTGTCACCATGTGACTACAATACATGGCCACCTTCTGTGCCCTTGGAAGGTTTCATGCAAGTGTGAGGGCTATGAAACTTAAACTCCACTAACTTTGCATTAAATATTCCTCTGCATATAAATAATCAAAATTAGATCCTATAGATAGAATTAGTAATAAAGATATAGATATATAGTAATCTTTATTATCAGTAACATGCATTGCTGTATGATTATAGCTTTTTGTGCCAAAAGATGTTGAAAATATAAGAAAAGAAAAAAAAGTAACTAAAAATCTCCCAAATTGTATAATTTAGAGATACTTATTGTTTACATATAAGTACATATCTGTTAGATTTTTTTCTATGTATACGCTAACACAGATTTCTATAATCATACTGTACGCAGAGTTTTATAATCTCATTTTGTTCCATAAAGTTTTACTACAATCTTTTTTCAAAACCACCAAATACTTTTTGAAGATGTATGTATTTATTCAATTAAAACGTGCTAGACCTAGTTATACTATATATATATATGTGTGTGTGTGTGTGTGTGTGTGTGTGTGTGTTTGTGTGTGTGTGTGTGTGTGTGTGTGTGTGTGTGTATTTGAGCAATAATGGAGATATCCTAAAAATTAAAGTAATTATTATTCCTATCATTCCTATCATAGAATAAAATCTCTTATTATACTATAATAAGTTTTGAAGAGTGGAAATGACACATGATTATGCTGAACAATTAGACTGGAAAATAATATAAAGTCCTAGAGTGAACTGCTCAAAATGTTTAGGAATCTGTTATGTGATGTAGATAGCATTGCAATTCCATAGAGAGATAAGGTGGCTTATTTATTCTGTGCTGTCGGGACAACTATGTAACTCTCTAGAAAATAAAAATAAAGTTGAATCTCTATCTCACCTCCATGTAAAATAAATTCCATATGGGTTGGAGGTAGGGACACAAAAAGAGGCCATAAAGGATTAAAGTAAATACTTAGGATAATATTTTTATAAACTGTGTACATAGAATTTTGTTCTGACATAAAACATAGAAGTCATAAAAAGAAAGATCAATATTTTAATTACAAGCCGGGTGTGGTAGCTCACACGTGTAATCCTAGCATTTTGGGAGGCCAAGGCAGCAGGATTGCTTGAGTCCAGGAGTTCAAGACCAGCCTAGGCAATATAACAAGATCTCATCATTACAGAAATGTCAAAAAATTAGCTGGCGTGTGGGCATGAACTTTTAGTCCCAACTACTCTGGAGTTTGAGGAGGATCACCTTTGCCTAGGAGTTCAAGGCTGCAGTAAGCTGTGATCATGCTACTGTACTCTAGCCTGGACAACAGAATGAGACCCTCTTTAAAAAAAAATTAATTGCAGAGAATATATTAAAAAATTTGCATGAGAAGAGAAACCACCATAAACAAAGAAAGACAAGACAAAAGGTTAAACATATTAATAACTGCTATCACACACAAATTATTTTAATAGACAAGATTTTGTGAATCAATTAACATAGGACCCAAAACCCAATAGGATAATGACACAGAGTTTATATTAATATAAATGTAAATTCAAATGGCTTGTAAACATAGAAAAGCTTTACTGGTAACAAGAGAAATGCAAATTAAAGCTAAAGGGAAATATTTTTCACTTAGATTTGCAAAGATCAAAAAGAGAAGGTGTTGATAGGGCTTTTGAAAAACAAGATCTCTCATATCTGTGCAATGTCATTAGAGAAAAATTCATCTGAATCTATAATAAAATAATGCTTACATCCATAACCAGTAATTTTTTCTCTAGGAACTTTTTCTGTATGTGTTTTAACTCAATTGCAATATGCTTTAGATTCATTCATATTAATTACAGCTTTTTAATAGCAAACAATTAGAAACTGAGTTATTTCTCATGGTGTCTAGTTAAAATACATTATGGTACAATCACCACACAACTGAAATTCCATACAATGCAACTTTTTATTTGTTTAAATGGCATAACTATATTTTAAAATGTGAAAAATACCTGGTACATACCAGGTCATTATAATACCACTTGTATACAAAAGTAATATAAAGGTGTATGCATAAAATATCTATAAAAATATATCCAAGAAACTGGAAATGTTTTTTCTCTGCAAAGGTAATTTGGTTGCTGGGGGATGGTGGTTGTGGGAATATTTGCCTTTCACTGTCTATGCATCATTACCTTTTGAATTTGTACCACATACACTTTCTAATGTATCAATGAATTATATATATATATATGTACACATGTATATACTCATTTATATCCATATTCAATATGATGAAAGAGGGAAATAGGAATTGATAAAGAATAGAATCCTTTAAAAAAATTTTATATGAGAGTTTTGTGAAGGATTTTATTCAGGTTGCAATTTTATTTGCTTAACCAAAAATATGAGCGCTTTTTAAAAGCTAGTATTGTTTCTTTACATTTTCTTAGATTTTTTTTCCTTTCAAATGTCCAAGCTGACTTTATGGGTCATAATTTTATGTCTGTGGTTATGTTCCTCCTAGTACAAAATGTATTATTAATAATTGTAGACTCCTGCTTTTTTTTTTGTGGAAGTTTTAGGTTCAGTCAGAAAATGTTCTCCTCTACGCACTTCTCCACGGTATGTCTAGCTTTTAGCATGTTGTATGGCTCAATAGACAGAAGAAGTAGAGCCCCTTCCAAATAGATAAAAGACTCAGATGACTCATTGCTTAAAAATCTAAAGACAAAAGTATCCTTGAACATAATTAAATTAGAAACTACACTTTTTTTTTTACATTTTTCCCCCCTTCTCTCACTACTGGAAGAGGAAGCTTCTCCTTCAGGGAAAGATTGAAAGAAATTTTCCTTGACATCTTTTTCTCTCCCTCTTCCAATATTCTTACTTACTTCAAGGATTTGAAGGGAGACCAAGGTCTGGGGGTTCACCTATGGCTACTGGTTAGGTTGTCAAAGACCCACCTTGTGTCAGTGTCTTTAAATGACTAGTCCATGTATTTATTTATCTATCATATTACTTTTTTAAGATTTTTAGTTTTTAATTTATATTTATGTCTTTATTTTATGTTTCTTCTTGTTTTGAGTTAAATGCTTAGTAAATTTCTTTCATATATTTTCTTTTAAATACTATACACAGCCGGGCTCGGTGGCTCAGCCTGTAATCCTGCGCCTTTGGGAGGCTGAGGTGAGTGGATTGCCTGAGCCCGTGGGTTCGAGACCTGCCTGGGCAGCAAGACCTCATCTCTACAATAAATCAAAAAATCAGCCGGGCGTGGTAGCGCATGCCTGTAATTCCAGCTACTTGGAAGGCTGAGGTGGAAGGATTGCCGGAGCCCAGCAGGTCGAGGCTGCGGTGGCCGGGAGCGGCCACTGCACTCCAGTCTGGGCGACAAAGTGAGACTCCAACTCAAAAAAAAAAAAAAAATGCTATACACAGAGCTTAAATTTTTTCTCTAAGCATATTTTATCTTTATTTATTAATTTTTATTTATATTTATACTGTTTTATCTTAATTATATTCTAAATTATCTATTGTATTGTAGTTTTGTTTCCCTAATTCTTAGAGTTTAGTTTTTCTTTTCTTTGTTTTTTCAGACTTCCAATTTGTTTGATGTGTGTGTGTGTGTCTATGTATATGTGCATGCATGTACATGTGTCATTCTGCTAATTGCTAGTTTTATTAAATTCTTATCAGAAAATGTGATTATTCTATTTCAATTTAAAAATTTATTTTTTTAATTTGCAGTTTATGTGGTTACTAACTTTTAAAAATACTTCCTGGACATTTAAAAATAGCATTCTTCCCTGATAGAAATCTGTATTTGACTTAAGAATTATATTTTTAAAGAAAAAAGAATAATTTTTCTATTTATGTATTTTATTATTCCAGTTATTGATAAATAAAGACTTCGACAATTAGGTGTTCATTAATACACTTTTATTAAAATAGTTGTAAACTATTTAATATTTTGGAGTCCCAGCTTTTACCTTATATGAAGATGATGATCTTGGAGGTTTTGATTTTAAGTTAATGAAGTAATTGCTATGAGCACAATGCCTCTGAGGGTTGACAGAAGAAGGAAGGCAAAGGAAAGATCCTGGAGAGTCCCACGAGAGTATTGTTTTGCTTCTCCCAAATGTGCTGGGTTGACTCCAGCACATTTCATAAATAGTAAGATCTCATGAGATGATAAGAGGAAATTGGTCTACCCTTGAGGACCTTTTGACAGAATTTAAAGCAGAATCTTAAGAAATTAATATTTTGTCAACTTTCTATGGCAAGAAAGGAATCCAAACGTCTTATTTCTTATAGTATCTGCTTAAAGTGTCTCATCTTCTTTGACTCTTAGGATTGTGTGTATTTTTTAGAAAGTCTTAATTTTCTCATATTTTTCCTTCCTTAAAAAGTATCCAAATGCTTTTTATTTCTAAAACTCTAAGCCCTCTCTACCCCAACAATTATAATATCCTTCTTCCATGTGTTGGCTGTCAACTTCTCAAAAGACCATCAGAAATATCTGATTAAACAAAGCTACATTTGGACTTCAGTAATGAAGAGTATTACTTTGCCAAAATTTTAGTAATGGCTCAAAATGAGGAAATGTAGAAATGCTATGCCTATAAAATTTAGGACCTGTCATGTGTCATTTTAAGATGAATCTTACAAGGAAAGAAACTGGGAATAGATAAAGTTTAAGCATAATTAATATCTTCAGATTAGTGGGCAAAACAATTTGAGAATCTCAAAGTTAGTTTTGATAGGCAAGCTGCTAGTATTTATTTATTTATATTTATAGCTTTTATTTTAGAGTTGTGGGTGTATGTGAGAATTTGCGACATAAGTAAATTGCATGCAGGTGAGGTTTGGGCTTTTAGTGAGAACTTTCTCCCCCAGATAGTGAACATGGCACCCAGTGAGTGGTTGTGTACTGCTTATCCTCCCTCATTCTCTACACCTAGTAGCAGTGCCTAGCATCAGTTGTTTCCATGTTTGTGCTCATGTGTACAATGCTTAGGGCTCACTTATGAGTGAGAACATGCAGTATTTAGATTTTTGTTTCTATGATAGTTCACCTAGAATGATGGTTTCCAGCTGCATCCATGTTACTGCATTTTGTTCTTGATGACTGTGTACTATCTCATCATTTATTTGTACCACATTTTCTTTATCCAGTCCACTTTTGATGGGCATTTGTATTGGTTCCATGTTTTTGCTATTGTGAATAGTGCTGCACAGAACTAGTTTACATTCCTACCAAAAGTGTATAAGCATCTTCATTTCTCCACAGCCTCTCCAATATCTGTTTTTTTTTTTTAACTTCATGATAACCACCTTTATCAGTGTTAGATGTTATCTAATTGTCATTTTGATTTGAAACTCTCTGATAATTAGTGAGGCTGAGCATTGTATCATATGTTTGTTAGCTGCTTGAATATCTTCTTCTTATAAGTGTCCGCTCATGTCCTTTGCTCACTTTTTAATGGTGGTGCTTTTTATACCTTCTGTCAATTTGTTCGAGTTCCTTGTATAATCCTAGATATTTGGTGCTTGTTTGGATACATAGCTTGCAAATATTTTTTTCATTCTGTGGGTTAACTCTTTATTCTCTTGATGATTTCTTTACTGTGCAAAACCTTTTTTGCTTGATGGATCCCAATCTTCATTTTATCCTCTTTTTTTTTTTTTTTTTTGCATTTCCTTTTGAGGACTTGGCCATCATTTGATTGCCTAGGCCAATATCCAGAAAGATGCTCCCTAAGATTTCTTCTTATATTCTTACAGCTTGAGGTTTCACATTTAACTCTTTGGTCCATTTTGAGTTAATTTTTGTACATGTTGACAGGTAGGGAGTCCAGTTTTATTCTTCTGCACATGTTTAGCCACCTTTCCCAGTACCATTTGTTAAATATAAATTTATTTCCCTAATGTTTTTTTTTTTTTTTGCCAGCTTTGTCAAAGATGAGTTGGTTGAAGGTCAGTGACTTTATTTCTAAATTCTTTATCCTATTCTATTGGTCTAAGTGTCTACTTTTATACCAATACCATGCTGTCTTGCTTACTGTAGCCTTGCAGTAAAGTCTGAGATCTGGAATGTGTTGTCTCTAGCTTTGTTCTTTTTGCTGAGAATTGCTTAGCTATTCAGACATTTTTTGCTTATATATGAATTTCTGAATTGTCTTTTTTAGATATGTGAAAAATGATGCGAATAATTTAATAGGAATGCTGTTGAATCTGTAATTTGTCTTAGGTAGATGAACAACTTGATGTTATTAATTCTTTCAATTCATGAACATGGAATGTTCTTCCATTTGTTTGTGTTGTTCTTGATTTATTTAAGCAGTGTTTTCATAGTTCTCATTGTAAAGTTCTTTTACCTCTTTGGTCAGATGGATGACCAGGTATTTTATTTTCTTATTATATTTTTGTGGCTATTGTGAATTGATGGCGTTTTAATTCATCTGTATCCTGCTTGTTGTTGATGTATAGAAAAGCAATTTTTTTTTTGTACATTGATTTTGTATACTAAGACTTTAACAAAGTTATTTATCGTGCAGGGTTTTTTTTGACAGACTCTCTAGTGTTTTCTAAGGTAGATTCATATCATCTACAAAGAGTGATACTTTAACTTCCCCTTTTTCTATTTGGATACCCCTAATCTCTTTTACTTTCCTGATTGCTCTGGCTAGGACTTTCAGTACTATGTTGAATAGGAGGAGTGAGAGTGGACATCATTTATCATTGTCTTGTTCCAGTTAGGATGAATGCTTTTAGCTACTACCCACTAAGCATGATGTTGACTGAAAATTTGTCATACATTGCTCTCATTATTTTGAGGAATACTCCTTTAATGCCTAAGAGTTTGAGGATTTTTATCAAGAAAGGTTGTTAAATTTCATTAAATGCTACTTCTGCATCTAATGAGATAATCATGTAGTTCTTGGTTTTATGAGTTTATGTGATGAATTACATTTATTGATTTGCATATGAGGAATCAGCCTTGCATCCTGGGAATGCAGCCCACTTGATTGTGATGGATGATCTTTGAAATGTACTGTCAGGTATAATTTGCTACAATCTTGTTGGGAATATTTGCATGTATGTTCATCAATGAAATTGGCCGGCAGTTTTTTTTTTTCCTGTTGAGTATTTGCTACGTAGGGGTGTCAGGATGATATTGGCTTCATAGAATGAGCTGGGGAGAATTCTTTCTTCAATTGCCTGAATACTTTTAATAAGATTGGTACCAGCTCTTGCTCACATGTTTTTCAGAATTTAGCTGAGAAACCGTGTGGCCTGGGCTTTTCTAGGCAGGGATGTTTCCTATTACTGATTCAATTTCTCAGATTGTTATTTGACTGTTTTTTGTTTCAATTTCTTCCTGTCTTAATCTTGAGAGGTTATGTAATGCTAGTAATTTTCCTATTTTCCCTAGATTTTCTTACTTATTTGCATTCAGATGTTTGTAGTAATCTTTGATAATCTTTTGAATTTATTCAGATCACTTGTAATATTGCCTTTTCATTTCTAATTGTATTTATTTGAACGTTCTCTCTCTCTCTCTTTTTGTCAATCTGGTGAGGGGTTTGTTAGTCTTATTTTCCGTTCAGAGAACCAGCTTTTTGTTTCATTGATCTTTTTAATAATTTTAGGTCTCTATTTTATTCAACTGTGACTTTATTTTAATAATTTCACTTTTTCTACTAATTTAGACATTTGATTGCTCTTAATTTTCCAGCTCTCTTAGTTGTGACATTGGGCTGTTTACTTGAGATTCCTCTATTTTCTTGATATGTGTGTGCAATGCTATAAACTTCCCACTCAGCATTGATTTCATGATTATCTCAGAGGTTTTGGTGTCTTTGTCACTATTTGTTTATAGAAATCTTTTTATTTCTGCCTCGATTTCTTAATTTCCATGTATTTTTGTGTTTTGGAGGGTTCCTGTATGTAATTACATTTATTTTTATTTCACTGCAGTCTGAGAAAATGCTTGGTATTATTTTGACCTTTTGAAATTCCTGCATCCTTGATTTATGTTCAAGTATTTAGTCTATTTTGGGGTATGTTTCATGTGCTAAAGAGAAGGATGTATATTAGGTGGTTATTTGGTGAAATGTTTGGTAGTAGTTCATTAAGTCCAACTGGTAAAGTGTTGAGGTAAGTTTTCTTATTTCCTATAAGTTTTTTGCCTTAATGATCTGTCTAAGGATGCTAGCATGATAGTAAAGTCTCTAACTATAACTGTATGGCTGTCTATGACTTATTTTAGTTTATTAGGAAATATTTTATAAATCTGGATGCGTATATATTTAAGATGGATATTTCTTGCTAGTAGGTTAAGCATTTTATTATTATGTGGTGTCCTTCAGTGTCTTCTTTAACTTTTATTGGGTTAAAGTCTGTTTTGTCTGATAAAAGGATAGTTACTCCCTCTTTTTTGTTTTCCATTTGCCTGGAAGAGCTTTCTCTAACCCTTTACCTTGATTCTGTGCATGTCATTTCAGTGAGATATTTTTCCTAAAACCAACAGAAGAATAGATCATGCTTCTTTATCCAATTTGCCATTCTGTCTTTTGAGTGGCATATTCAGTCAGTTCATATTTATTCTAATTAATGATATGTAGGAATTTGAGCTTGCTATCATGTCTTTAAAAGGCTGTGTTGCTTTTTAGGTTTTTTGATTGACTTGTATACTTTGTAAACTCTATTCTCGTCTGTGCTTTTGTGGTGGGTGGAATTATTCTTTCATATCTGTGCTTAGAATTTTCTTAAGCATCTCTTGAAGGGCTGGTCTGGAGGTGGCATGTTCTCTTAAGGATTGGATGTCTGAGAAGGATTTAAATTCTCCTTCATTGATGACACTCAGCTTGTCAGTGTATGAACCTCTTGGCTGGAATTGCTTCTCTTTATAAATGTTAAATATGGGACCCAAGTTCCTTCTCACTTGTAGAGCTTCAGCTGAGAAGTTTGCTGTAATTCTGAATGGTTTTCCCCAGTAGATGATTTGTCCCTTTTTTCTGTCTTTAGTATTTTCTTTTTTTCATGCTCACCATGTGAAGACGGATTATTATGTGCCTTGAGAATGGTCTTCTCATGTAACACTTTGCAGGAGTTCTTTGAATCTCTTGTACTTGTACAGCCACTTCTCTAGTGAGATAGGGGCAATTTTCACGGATGACTTCATGGAAGGTTTGTTCCAGGTGTTCTTAGCTTCCCCTGCTCTCTCAGAGATGCCAGTGAATCACAGTTTTGGTCTCTTTGCATAATCCCAAATCTCTCGTAGGCTTTACTCAGTCTTCCTAACACTTTTCTCTTTGTTTTTGTTGGCCTGGGTTAGTTCAGTTGTCCGATCCTCTAGCCCTGAGATCCTTTCCTCTCCTTCATCACTTCTGCTGTTCAGACTTGCTATTATGTTTTGAAATTCCTGGAAAGAATTAGTCATTTCCAAAAATTCAGATTTGTCCCCTTTTTATAATGAACAGCTCAGATTTCACTTTCTTTACTGCTTTCATAACCTGGATGATCTTTATGTCCACCTTATTGTGGATCTTGTTGAGTTTCTTTGACACTAATATCCTGAATTTTCTTTGTCTGTCATCAGGGCCAGGTCATTCTGGATGGGTGCCATTGCTTGGAACCTGGGAAGCCCTTTGGTCAGTGTCAACTCCTAAAGACTTTAAGCATTCCTGGTCTTTTTCTCACTGGTTCTTCTTCACCTGTGAGGGCAGACTCTTCTCTTTTTATTTTTTGTTTTGTTTGTTTTTTAATTAGATAAAGTTGGGGGAGGGTGGCCATTTGTGAAGTTTTGTTTGTTTGTTTTTGCCTGTCCTGCCTCCTCTGTCTGACAGTGGCAGGAAGGGTGATGATCTGGGCAGAAGTCATCTGAAACTGCTTCACTGGTGCAGTCTGTCAGAAATAGAGGGTGACTTTCCCTCTATTTCAGAATCTTTCCCATTTCTCTGGAACAGGCAACAGGGGTCCTGTCTGGCACTCCAGTGTCTTCCTCCCCTGACTGTGTGTCTCATCAGCAGGATTGGTAGGTGGCCAGGTGGCGCCCTGAGGCTATACTCTGGTTCATGTGCTCTTGTGGGTATAGAGTAGCCTCTGTCTGGAAATGAGAGCCTCTTTTCTCCAGTTGTAGAAGGGAGCCTCTTTTCTCCAGTGTGGGGCTGTTATTTCTTTCACTTTCTGTAGGCAGACATGGCTTCTTCCACCGCAATGCTGTACAAAGGCATCTTGCCTCTTGGTTCCTACCCTGCTCTGTGGGAGGGATTATGACAATCACAGTACCCCCTGAAGGCAAGCTATGACTGCAGCCCTGACTTAGGGCCACAGTGGCTACCAGCACCAGAGAAACTTCTCTGAATTGGTTGCTTTACTTCTGCTGGGTGCTGGGGAGGAAGGAAGGGGATTGTGCCGGTGAGCCATAGACCACCTCTCACTGGCTGTTTCCTGTTGAAGCTTTCTGTGGTGATTGGATGGGTTGGCAGCTGCATCATGGGACTCCTGGGAGCTGGGGTTCCCCTGGCTCTACATGGGACCTGCTGATGCCTCTGTCCCTATTTAGGGCAGCCCTCTGCCTCTGGCCAGTGTGGGAGGAGTGCAGTGGAGGAGATCCTGGGTTTTCTTTCCCTTGTCTGAGACTGTGGAATACCATGTTAGTAGATAGAGAAGAAAAGCTGCTGTTTTCACTCACTCTTTCTGTCTCCAAAGATGCTCTCCTATTTGCATGTTGGGACCACTTCTGGGGATGTCTGGGGTGACTGACTGTTTGAGTTTCCAGGTTGACCCTCAAAGCCCTAGGTCCACTCCTCCATATAGGTGTCTTTGCAAAGAGCTGCAACTTTGGGATGTTTTCAGTTGGCCATCTTGGCCCCTTCTCCAGGCTGTTAGTCTTGAGAAGCATGCTGTCTGGTTAGTTCACAGTCTTAATTTTCAGAAATAGTTACTGCAGTTAGGTTAATATCATTTAACATAGAGATGGAAAAATATTCACGGTCCCAGTCCTGTGTCATCCTAAAAAAGAAGAATTATGCTGATTTTAGTTCTCTTGGTTCACTACTTAAAATGTCACCATCAACTTTCTTCCCTTTCCTTTACTATCATCTGCTTTTTTCCTTTTTTAACAATCCCTAATCTTATTTCACTTGTAAGATCTTTTTACCTCCACTTTCTCCTCACAATCTTTAATATCTCCTTTCCCTCAGGAACACTAAAACAATTTAGGATGGTAAGAACCCTTACGACTGAGGGGACTATATCTAGTCTTAGAAATAGAGGCTTATAGTTGTACAAATTGTCAAATTTATTTACTTTTCCTGTAACTATACTTGTTAATATTTTTGTCTTCTTTGACATCTTTTTTTCCTCCTCTCCTACTGTTACCCACTACAATATCTTATTTATATATGAACTCCATTGCACTATACTCTACCTCCTCCAAATCACCCACAGAACAAATACATAAAAACTGGGGAATAAAAGAGAGTAAATATTGTTGCTAATTTGAGTCATGAGTAATAAACACTCCTAGATGCTTTTAAAAAATTTTATTTTTCCATATGAACAGACATCTTCTACCCTGATTTTCCTTAGAAACAATAAGTGACAGTATCCTGCGCCTTTGGGAAGCTGAGGTGAATGGATTGCCTGAGCCCGCGGGTTCGAGACCCACCTGGGCAGCGAGACCTCATCTCTACAATAAATCAAAAAATCAGCCAGACATGGTAGCGCATGCCTGTAATTCCAGCTACTTGGAAGGCTGAGGCAGAAGGATCGCCGGAGCCCAGCAGGTCGAGGTTGCGGTGGCCGGCAGCAGCCACTGCACTCCAGTCTGGGCGACAGAGTGAGACTCCAACTCAAAAAAAAAAAAAAAATAAGTGACAGTAATAAAGAAGACTGCTTGTTTAAAAAAAGAAGATAAAGCTAAAATAAAAAATAAATCTTGAAATAACAGAAGTAAGGTTATTTATATTCATGTATTCTGCAATGATATTGCTTTCTGCAATGATATTGCTTTCTGCAATATCATTGTCCTACTTTTATTTACATATTTTTCAGGAAAGAGTAGAGGGAAAAAAGTAAAGTGTTTTATCGTTATTGTTGTTTTATACTCCCACTTCTATTTCCTGAATTTTGAAAACTTTCAAATCTATGGAAAAGTTAGAAGAAAAATGCAGAGGACAAGTATTTGTCCCTCATTTATGTCTAACACTTTTGTAAACAGTTTAACTCTAAATACTCCAACATATAGTTCTTAAAAAGATTATATTACCTACATAACCACAATACTTCTGTCATTATTGTCAGAATTTGAAAATTATCGTGGTTGGTGGTAGAATTTTTGCCTTGGTTTATCTCTCTATTTTGCACATGAGATATCCTACTTAAAAAAGATACAGTGCTTTATACTTAAGCAAAGCAAAAAAGTGTAAGGGAGTTTTAGATTTCTTCACTCAAGAAATCTTATTTTGTAATGTTCTGCTCTCCTCTGGAAATAAAGTTTGGGAATATTTTCAGGTAATTTTGATACTTACATCTAGTTTTGAAAGTGAAATCTATTTTTTATTGACCATTATTTTTACAGCTATGATTTCTAGATGGCTCCAGTGCACAGAAACTCTCTACAAGGCTCAGGGATCCTCAATGAAATGACTGTAGACAGAAGAGAAAAGTTGAAGGATTCCTAGAGGATGACAAAGATCCACATCAGTAACTAGAATACAATGGACATGTGTTGGTAGAAATAATTCCTATGTGAAAAAAAGTTACATAATATATACTGATGGAAATGGTCAAAAGAAAGGGAAAATGGATGATGTAGAAGAAAGGGCTCAGTTACAGGAGTGATGTCCTTGACAAAGTGAGAATACTTGGGATTTTGTATACAAATGGATTTATACACATTACACAAATTTTGATGTAGGTTTTTTATTGAAGTGATTGCTATTACAATCAGGATACAGCCTCAACCTTAACTTCCAAATCATAATTTCAATTTTCTGAAATAGAAAAATGAATTTTAATTAGTTTATCCATTAAAAAGACAGAAAGCAAAGTATACTGACACAGGTACAGATAGTTGTTAAATATGGAGATGGGAGATTTGAAGTCCTCTTCTTACTAGTTGCATATTCTCACTGAATTAGAATTAAAGTCAGTAGTTGAGAGTGGGCATTGGGAAGAGGTATAAATGGTATACTTGAGATAAGAAGGTATGAATTATCTAACAGTGTGACAACATTTTTATCTATGAAGTCTCTAGAAACAGAAAAGCTCTTTATAAAGAATGCAGAAGCTGTTGAAAATTTAAGAAAGTCGGTGAAAAGAATTTTGTTCTTGCAGAAAGGGGAATGGGGTTGCAATGAACTGAGAGGAAAATATGTGTTCTTAGATCTTCCATTCTCCTTTTTGACCTTGAAGAAGTAATGTTTCACCAGAAGTGAAACAGTTTTGTGAGAAACTAGAAAGAACAGAATAAGAGACCCTTGTTGGAGATTGTCAGTCAGATCATACTTAAGTCTTTGAATGCTATTTTTTTGGGATGAATGCTCTTACTAGGACCCTTAGTTCTCTGCAAGGACCACTTGTTCCCTAATGGGTTGATCTGGATTGTTTGCAGCTGGGGATTAGAGACCACCCTCCCTTTAGAATCTTAACAGGAGTGAATAAAGAATTGCTAATCTTGTAATTAAGGCATATAAAGAAGTGATTAATTTATTATAGCTTCAACATAAATATAAATTATATAAATTAATTTAGAAACTCAAATTTAATCTCTAGTTTTATACAAACTATATAACATAGTTGCTTTTCAACCTGAATTTTATCTGATATATTTCCTCAGGTGAATTTTCTACCCTTACCATTTTAACCTGTCAAGTGAAAGTTTCCATTCTATGCTATTTCCCATTGTCTGTGTATCCAAATGGTTCATTTTTTGTGGGTATCTGAAGTTCCAAAAATGAACCAGCTCCTTTTGAGACCTAAACAGAAAAGATTTGTTATTGAAGATGGCAAATAGACACATTAGCCTCTTAAAGATAGACATGAGAATCTTACACCAGAAGCAGTGGTGACTCAAAGACAGTCCTTTAAAGTATACTAAGAATCTTTCTCAACAACAAACTCTAATTACATTCTTTAGAGTAGATTTGGTCATTTTTGCAGATAGATTTAAATATTTTGGTGGCTTTGTACAATAGGAATTCAGTTATTTCTCACTTTATAGCCCTGAGAAGGTATTTAATTTGATTTGGCTCTTCTTTATATGGTCATTTAGAGACTCATTACATATTGTGGTTCTATAATCCCCAAAAGCCTTATAGTCATCAGCATCCCACTGGAAGACATGGAAAGAGCTTCGAGGAGCTCACAAAAGGTTTTACGTTCCAGGCACATGAATCATTTTTAATTACAATTGGCAAGGACTCAGTCACATGACCAAACCTAACTGCAGGAGAATCTGGGAAAGATAATTTAATGATTTTTTCCAGAGAAGAAGAAGAGAATACTTTTTGTGAACTATCTGAAGTCTTTGTCAGGTTTATGACAGAGAAAGTGAGCATAGCAAAACAAAGACATTGATAGGATTTTGTTTATAGAAAGTCAGGTGTAAGAGAATCTCAAGAAATTTCTGGCTTTTAAAATGTAATTTTTAAAATCAAACATAGTCTTGCTCTCATGTCTTCTAGAAAGAATAATATGGGAAGGTAGGTCTGGGTGAGAATTTGTTGTTGACTCATTTACAATACTTGGTATTTAGCAGAGGAAAAGAAAATTTACAGGATAATAAGGAATTGAAACCCAAATTGGGGATTTGATTGTTTCAAATTCTACTCATCTTCTGGTATGGCGTGTCCTTTTATCTTGGATTTTAAAAGGTAACATTGACTTTATTGAAAGTGTTAGTGACTATCTGTGTATTTATGGGACTGTGCTCTATTGGTGACTTTGTAAATACTGTGTGTGCATGTGCCTTCGCATATATTTAAAATATTTTTTTCTTTTGCTGTTGGTTAAGATAGTTATTCCTCTGTTCTCATAGGAGATCAAACTAGATATTCTACAGAAATTAAAATTCATTAACTAAAATTTTAAATCCACATTCGATATTCCAAGATTTACACCTACAGTATCACAGAGCATAGACCTGAATATTTCCTTGCTGGGAATAAGAGAAATCCCCATATCCCTCGGGTTGTACAAAAAGACGGTAGACAAACTTCCACCCCTCACTGTTGTCGAAAGAACTTTCTTTTAGAGCAACGTTAGAGTTCTACTTTAGCTTCTGACCTGTAAAACAGTGAATTGGCTCTAGTAATTAAATTTACACATAAAAATAACCAATACATATTAATTAATCAATATAAAGCAAGTCTAAAATTAGAAAGGCAAAGTAAATTCCAAAATTTGTTTGAGGAAAGACCAGATATTCCTACTGACTCTAAACTAGGATTTTTCCAACTTCTTTTTATGTTCATCATCTTCTGCTTCAAAACTTCAAAGAAAAGAGGCTCATGCTTATAATCCCAGCATTTTGGAAAGCCAAAGCTGGAGGATCACTTGAGGCCAGAAGTTCTAGACCAGGCTGAGCAACATAATGAGACCTTGTCTCCACACACAAAAATTAAAAACAGTTAGACTAGTGTGATGGCAGTCACCTGTATACCCAGCTACTAGGAGGCTGAGTTGGGAGGATCACCTGAGCCCAGGAAGTTGAGGCTGCAGGGAGCTGTGATTGCACCACTGTACACCAACCTGGGTGACAGAGCAAAACTCTGTCTCTTAAAAAAAAAGAATCAAAGAAAGACTATTAATAGATTACTATTCACTGTCCCTAGTGTTGTTATTCTTAAAATTCTCAATACTAAGCACTGTTTCCACCACAGACTGATTATCTCCCAGGCAAAAAAGTTTTTATTTCCAGTGCTTCTGGGTGATTTTAGATAAATGACGGGGAGATTTATTTCTGAGCTGGTAGTTTCTCATGGAAGAAGTAATAGCATGTTGTTTAAGAATTAGGAGTGAAAGCCGGGCTCGGTGGCTCAGTCTGTAATCCCGTGCCTTTGGGAGGCTGAGGTGAGTGAATTGTCTGAATCCGAGGGTTCGAGACCCGCCTGGGCAGCGAGACCTCATCTACAATAAATCAAAAAATCAGCCGGGCGTGGTAGCGCATGCCTGTAATTCCAGCTACTTGGAAGGCTGAGGCGGAAGGATCGCTGG
>NW_007248667.1:128950-201184 GCF_000164805.1 Carlito syrichta
AAAAAAAAAAAAAAAAAAAGAATTAGGAGTGAGTACAATATCATGTTAATCTTCAGTGGAATATTTGCTCTGCTACCTCTCAAGTAGAGGTGGACATCTGCAATAGCTGTGACAGGGAGATAATAAGATCTAAGAGACCAATTCAAAACCTAAAAACAACTTTATCAATTTAGACAAACTCTAAGGAAACTATAGTGGATAGGAAAAACCTGTTACAGAAACAAATGACATATTAGGTAATACTGATATGTCCCCCTCTCACCACTAAAGGTCAGTGAGAATGAGTGATGGTGGAAGATTTATTCATACTTTTCTCATTCTAAACAAGAATTTTCCCCTTTGTATGAGGAAAATGGCCATCCTTTTAAATGGTCTTTCCCGTTGCTACAAAACCAAAAAAACAAGTGACTGCCCAGTAAGTAATTAACTTAAGGAGACTTCTGCCACTAAAACACATTTTCTTTTAGGGCAGGTTGAAAAGGCATTGAAAAAAGAAGCTAGAATTTCATGGCCTGAATATGAAATAGAAATTATGTGAGAAAGAACAGATGTAAACTACATTTTTATTGGAAAGGCATGTTGGTTTCTTAGAATATTTGACCCCTGCATTAGCACCATATCATGACTGAACTACATATTGAGAAGAGTTGAAAATGTACTAAAAAATAAGAAAATTTCTGTATATTCCCTTGAAATAGTTTCCGAAAAACCAATTCAAATTAAACCTGCTGAGACAAAATTAGGGAAGTTTAGATATAGAGTTGGAGGCATTGTGAGAGCAAATGCAATCTCCACTTAACATTTTCTGGGTATTTCCAGTCTCTGTACATAAATGCAGCCTTGAAGCAAGCTCCTTTGAGGAGGCAAAATGAACTTCTGCTTCATGAATGCCAGTATTTCCTATATGATATTACAGGTTATGCTACAGAATTCACATGCAGGTTAGACACATAGGCAGGCTTTTAAGAAAGACGTCAGGCCTATTGAATTTCATGTAGCCTAATCCAAGGCTTTTTATGATGCTTTCTGTCTTCCTGAATAAATTCAGATATACTGAGAGAGAATCAGAAATGCTTAGTGGTCACATGAGCAATTGGCTGCTTATTGAAAGTGGTATCCTTGAACTCTTTCATGATGGAATGGAAAAATAAATGACTTAACTCATCTCCCAACCTCGTTAATCTTTCTGGGAAAGGCTTTCACCAAGTGTACTGCAGGAAGAGATTATTTGGAGATGAGGGAAGCAAGAGATAGTTTGAAATCTAATAATTCTTAGGTCTTTCCACACTACGCAAATGACTCAGCCTTCAAACTGAAACCCATGGTGTCAGAATAGTTCATGCAGGCACTTTGCCTCATGCAGAGTCTCATAGACTCTAAGAGGAATATGGCAATGAACTTGGTGAATTATGTGGAAATTTTCAAAATTTCTTGTCTTTCTTTTTGAATCCAAATAATCTGAGACAGTACTGGACAACGCTAGTGACCATATTGTCAATCGGCCGCCCTGTGTATCATGGTTATTGTGTTGGAGTGAATAACGGTTTGTTCCTCCTAAATTCTTAGTTGCTATGTGACAGAGGTTACCTTTCAGATATAACTGTTAGGGCTTAGAAAACAATATTCTAACGTGAAGTCCTCATAAACAGCCTCAGAAACGAAGTTTCTGTGTGTCCCTCTTCAGCCTTTCTGCCTCTTGTACCTCAATCTCCCTTAAGGCAAGCCATAGAAACTAGACTTCTTCTTCCTCAAGGCCATAGAAACCATAGCCTCTGTCTCCCCAAACCATGAAACCTAAATATGTGTTACTCTAACCTTTTTCCATCTGTCTGTGTAAGAGTTGGCCATAAAGAAATTCTCTGACCTATGTTGTTTGATAGTAGGCCATAAAACCCCATTCAAGATAGGGTTCTGCTCTATACATGGGAGGAAGGAATACTGTACAAAGGGTCCAAGAAGACTCTGAATAGACAGACCTTGCCAGGTTTCCTTACTCAGTCTATTCCCTTTACATCATAACCTTTTTGTCTAATCACATTTCTATATGACTGTATAGTCTTCATCAAACCTAAGCATAAAAGTAGATTGTTTTCCCTGTATCTTTGAATCTTCATTCTAAGGGGTTCCATACCACATAAACTATGATTAAATACATTTATTTTTATCTTTATCAACTTGTCTTTTATTAAAGCTATAAATGTTAGCCATGACCCTTATGATGGAGAGGAAAGGTATTATTCCCTTTCTACCCCTACTTAAGTAGGTAGCAACCACATGACACTAACATTTTCCCAGATGTACTAAGTTGCCATACTATGCTCTGCTCTTGAAACTCCCCCCAAATTGAGAAAAATGACAAAATTGTGTGGTTTCATGCAAGGTCTTCTGTTACCTTTTCTCTCTCAGTGTGAGAGCAAAAGAAACCTTCATTTAGCAGATGTTACATGTACCTTACATTAAAATCTCATAGTATGTTTACTATGCCTCAGGGAATTTTTTTTATGGCTTCATTTCCCAGTTTACATTTTCTGGGTTTCATGCTAAGACCTTATATTTGGATTCTGCCTTCTTATCTGATCTCTTCTTTTGATGGTTTGCCATACTCACTTAATTTTGCCTTTAGATTCTTTATCAAATAATGGTTTGGGTTATATTTTTAGCATTTCTGCACAGATTAAAACATTACAGATAGTGCTGAAGTCCTCTAAGTCACACCTACCTGATTCCTTCCCTTCTTCCTATCGCTAACTACTCTTTTGGACTTGATAGTTATCATTCCATACATGTTTTATACCAATTTTAAACATAAAGACATCCACAAACAGTTATATGACTTTGTTTTGCATGTTTACCAAATGCATTGTTGGGCAATTTGATTTTTAAAGTTAGAATTATGTTTTGAGTTTTAACCATATTGATTTAAGTAACGTCATTTTAATTGTTATAGTCGGTATTACTATACCACAATTTATTTGTCCATTCTTCCATTATCTGATATTTTAAAACATTTTTGTTATTATGAAGTAATATGACAAAGAAAATCTTGTAATGGAATTATTTTTACAGATGTGCACAAACTATCTGAATTACATACCTGGAAGTAAAAGTTGAAGAGTATATACATTTCTGCACATTTACTTTGCATGTTGCCAACAAAATGCTTTGCAGTATATTTGTCCCAATTGTAAACATATAATCACCTTAGGAGGGTTTCCGTCTTTCCACAGCTTTCCAAAACTTTGTTTTATAAGTTTTATATGCCTTTGCTTAACCTGTGACCTGAAATTGTATTGATAATATATATGTGTGGTGTGTGGGGGAGTGTATATATATACACTCCCCCACACACAATAGGCATTGCTTAATGACAGGTGTATGGTTTGAGAAATACATCGTTATGCAATTGTGTTACTATGAAAACATCATATATTATACTTACACTAACCTAGATGATGTAGCTTACTTACACCTGAGTATATGGTATAGCTTATTGCTTCTAAGCTATAAACCTGTATACCATGTTGCATACTAAATACTGTAGGTAATTGTAACACAGTGGTGTCTATCTAAACATAGAAAAGTACAGTAAAAATATAGTATAAAATATAAAAAAATGGTAGACCTATTTAGGATACTTACCATAAATGCAGCTTGCAGGACTGGAAGCTGCTCTGGGTGAGTCAGTGAGACAATGGGAAGTGAATGTGAAGACCCAGGACATTACTGTACACTATTATAAACACTGTACACTTAGATTACACTAAATTTATTTTAAAAAATTACTTTATTCAATTATAAATTACCTTTAGCTTACAATACCTTTTCTACTTTGGAAACTTTTTGATTTTTAATTTTTGACTCTTTTGTAGTAACACTTAAAACACAGACACATTGTACAGCTGTACAAAAATATTTTCTTTATATCTTTATCCTATAAGCTTTTATATCTTTTTAAAAAATATTTATTTTGGGAAAACTGACTAACCACATGCAGAAGATTGAAACAGGGTCCCTACCTATCATCATACACAAAAATCAACTCTAAATGGATCAAAGACCTAAACGTAAAATCTCAAACCACAAGACTCTTGGAAAACGCAGGAGACATCCTTAAAGGAATTGGAATAGGCAACAAATTCTTGATTAAAACCCCAGATGCCCATGCCATAAGAGATAAGCTAGACAAGTGGGACCTCCTCAAACTGAAAAGCTTCTGCAAAGCAAAATAAACCATCAGGGGAGAGGGGTGTCAGCCCACAGATTGGGAAGAAATATTTGCCAAAATATATCTGACAAAGTCGTAACATCCAGGATCTACAAGGAACTCAAATATGTCAAAAGGAAAAACAAACAGCCCTATTAAAAAGTGGGCAAAAGACATGAATAGACACTTCTCAAAGGAAGGCATACAAGCAGCCAACAGAAACATGAAAAAATGCTTAGACTCACTAATTATCAAAGAAACGCAAATTAAAACCACACTGAGATACCACTTAACTCCAGTCAGGATGGCCATCATCAATAACTCAAAAAACAACAGATGCTGAAGAAAAAGGGAGCACGTCTACACTGCTGGTGGGAGTGTAAACTAGCATCATCTTTGTGGAAAACAGTGTGGCTATTCCTAAAAGATCTAAAAATCGACCTTCCATATGACCCGCAATCCCCTTCTGGAAATATACCCAGAAGAACTCAAATCATTCTATGAAAAATATACCTGCATTGGCATGTTTATTGTAGCATTATTTACAATAGCAAATACGTGGAACCAACCTTGCTGCCCATTGAAAGAGGATTGGATAAAAAAATGTGTCACATATACATGATGGAATAATTTCCAGCCATAAAAAAGAACAAAATTCTGAACTTCACAGTAACTTGGATGGATTTAGAGTCTGTAATACTCAGTGACCTACCACAGAAACAAAGATCTGAGTACCACATGTACCCACTCATAAGCGTACACTGAACATTTATCATAATACTATAAGAAAGGGATTGGCACACTAAGGAGCACTGCCAGAGGAAGGGGTCACATAACATCAATAAGGGTGCCCAATCTCAAACCAGGCGAAGTGGGGACCAAAGGCAGGCCCAACCTTAACCTGTACGATACCACTTATGTACCTAACCCTGAATTGTTCCCCACTTCTTTAAAATAAATATATATATACATTTATTTTGTTTTTACTTTTTAAACTATTTTGTTAAAAATGAAAACACAAACACACACGTTAGGATCATCAACATCACTGTCTTCCACCACCACATCTTTTCCCATTGGAAGGTCTTTTGGGGCAATAACACACATGGAGTTGTCATCTTCTATGATAAGATTGCCTTCCTCTTAAATAACTCCTGAAGGACCCTCCTGAGGCTGTTTTACAGTTAGCTTTTTATTTTTAATAAGAAGAAGGAGTATACTATAAAATAATTATAAAAGTATACTATAGTAAATATATAAATCAGTAACATAATTGTTTATCATTATCAGGTATTATGCACTGTATATGGCTGTATGTTCTGGACTTTTATATAGCTGGTAGTGTAGTATATTTGTTTCTAGAGCATCAACACAAACACCTGAATAATGCATTGCTTTGGGACTTAATTAGGCAGCGGAAGATTTTCAGCTCCATTATGGTCTTATGGGACCACTGTTGTACATACAGTCTGTTGTTGACCAAAAGGTTGTTACATGGAACATGTCTGTGTGTGTGTGTGTGTGTGTGTGTGTGTGTGTGTGTGTGTGTGTGTGTGATATCTATTGCACATTTCTGATTTCTTGTGAAGTTTACTTTTTTGCCTTTCGGGTTCTGTCTTGGGTGACTGGACTGTTCTTAAATATACTTTCATATTTTTCTAATGAGTGGTTTTTCATTTTTTTCATTGATTTTAAGGGGCTGTTATAAATTCTGAATGCCAACCTTTGACAAATGCCTTTGACATATTCTGACAAATACCTTCTTCCAGACCAAGGCTTTCTTCGCCTTTTACATTTTTGTTTGTGGTGTTTTTTGTAGATTTTGTTTTAAGGCAGTTAAATTTACATATTTTTTCCCTGTACAATTTATAATCTTTGTATCTTGCTTAAGAAGTTTTTTCTACCCAAACTTTATACAAAATATGCACTCATATGTCTTATGAAAGTTACAAAGTTTTGTTTTTCATATTTAAGTTTGTAACTCACTGGAATTTATTTTTGCCTGCTATATGAGGTTGGGATATAGTTCTATTTATTTTTATATGGCTAACCAACTGTCCCACAGCAATGTATTGAAACTAGTTTATTTTTTCCACGACTTGTAATGCCACCTGTGTCACATATCAACTTTTGCCACTTTTTCACACTTTGTGTTTTTACCGATAAGCATAGGTCTATTTCTGGGCTTCCCCATTTGTTCTAGAAGAGAATTTGTTCCTGCCTATGCCAGCACCATACTCTTAATTAACATAGCTTATCATAAGTAAGCCTTGATTTCTGGGTGGACAGTGCCCCATATTGCCCTTCAACTTCAGGAATAATATTTTATATTTATTTTGTCTTTTATAGTGTCAAACTAATGTATGGATTCGTGTATAAATTTCATGAGTAACTGATTGGGTTTTTATGAAAATATCACTTGTCTTTATAGATTAATTTGGAGGGAAATGATCATCTCTTACATATAGTACTTCATTTCTTCGAAGTTTCTTTTCTGTCCTTCAAAAATATTTATAATTTTTCTATAAAACAGCTGGTATATTTTATGTTAGATACATTTTTAAGTACCTTATTGTTTTTCTTGATATGAAAATTGGTATCATTTTCTACTATATTTTCTACTTGTTAATTACATGAGCATAAGAATGTTCTTTCTACATTTTTGTAGTTAATTTTGCACCTAGTTATTTTACTTGATGTTTTTAGTCAGTTGTTATATATTCCCTCCCCGAGTTCACTTAGGTTTTAATGTAAATAAACTCATCATTTGGAAATGAGGAAAAAGTTCTTATTTCTTTACAGCTCTTACACTTTTAATATTGTTTTCTAATATTTTTGTATTGGCTAAACTCTAGTCATTACAAAATATTGAATACAATGTTAGTAGAAAGTAAAACAGCTGATGTCCTTGGTTTGTTCCTCATTTAAAACAAATGGCAATTATTTATCATAAAATACATTTACAAACTCAGTTTACCCCAAAGATATCATCTTGTATAACCACAGTTCAACATTACAACCAGGAAGTTTAGTGATACAATTTATTAGTATTTCACAAGTTTTATATAAACTCATATTTGTGTGTATTTAGTTCTGTGCAATTTAATTACAGATGTAGATTTATGTAATGAAAACCACCACAGTCAAGATACAGAACAGTTCCATCACAATGTTCTCGCATGTTATGCTGTTATAGTCATAGCTACCTCCCTCCTTTCCCTCTCTCTAATCCCTGACTAATCGGTTCTCCATCCGTATGATTTAGTCATTTCAAAAATATAAATGGGGCCGGCTCGGTGACTCAGCCTGTAATCCTGTGCTTTGGGAGGCTGAGGTGAGTGGATTGCCTGAGCCCGTGGGTTCGAGACCCTCCTGGGCAACTTGGCGAGACCTCATCTCTATAATAAATCAAAAAAAAAAATAGCTGGGAGTGGTAGCACACGCCTCTAGTTCCAGTTACTTGGAAGGCTGAGGCGGAAGGATCGCTGGAGCCCAACAGGTCGAGGCTGCGGTGGCCGGGAGAGGCCACTGCACTCCAGTCTGGGCAACAGAATGAGACTCCAACTCAAAAATAAATAAATACATAAATAAAAAATAAATAAATGGAATCTTGTTTTATATGTGGTTCTTAGCTTGTTTGTTATTGGTATAAAGAAATGCAACTGATTTTTGAGCATTAATTTTTTTTTTTTTTAATCTCGAGACTTTACTGACGTCTTTTATCAGTGCTAGGAGTTTCTTGGTGGAATCTGTAGAGTTTTCTAGATACAAAATCATACCTTTTGTAAAGGTAGATAATTTAACTTCTTTTTGTATTTGGATGCTCCTAATTTTTTTCTCTTGCTGGATTACTCTGGCTGGGACTTTCAGTAGTATATTAATAGGAGTGGGAAGAGTGGACATACTTGTATTGTTTTATTTCTTAGGAGGAATGTTTCTAGCTACTGCCCATTAAGTATGGTGTTGGCTTCAGGTTTGTCATTGATGGTTCTTATAATTTTGAACAATGTTTTTTCAATGTGTAGGTGGTTGAGGATTATCATGGAGGTATATTGGATTTTATCAAATGTTTTTTCTATGTTTCTAGAGATAATCATGTGGTCCTTAGTTTTACTTCTGTTTATGTGGTGGACTACATTTGTTGATTTGAATATGTTAAACAAAACTTGCATCCCAAGAATAAATTCCACTGGTCATGAGGAATGATATTTATGATGTGCTATTGCTATTATAATAGCTGAGACTTTCGCATCTATGTTCTTCACAAATATCAGCCTGCAGTTTTCATTATTGTGTTTTTGCTATATTTTGGTATCAGGCAGAAACTTCAGAATACATCTGACCAAAGAGTGAAAGATCTCCACAATGTGAACTGTAAAACACTGCTGAAAAAAATCAAAGATGACAAAACAAATGAAAAACCATTCCATGCTCATGATTTGAAAGAACAAATATCATCAAAATGTCTAAACTGCCTAAAGCAATCCACAAATTCAGTGCAATCCCTATTAAACTAGCAGCAACATTCTTAATAGCTTTAGAAAAGATAATATTAAATTTATATAAACATTTAAAAAAAGAACCTGAATAGCTAAGCAATCTTAAGCACAAAGAACAAAGCTGGAGGTCTCACATTGCCAGACTTCAAATTTTACTACAAGGCTGTAATAACTAAAACAGCATGGAGCTGGCATAAAAGTAGATACACAGACCAATTGAACAGAGTAGAGAACACAGAAATAAGACTGCTGTCCTACGACCAATGCATCTTAGACAAAGTTGACAAAACAAAGGATACCCTATTTAACAAATGATGCTGGGAGAAAAGTGGCTAACCATATGCAGAAGAATGCAGCTAGATCCCTACATACCACCATATATAAAAATTAATTCAAGATGGACTCATGACTTCAATATACCACCACTAACTATAAAAATCCCAGAGGAAAGCCTAGAAAACACTCCCCAGGACACTGGCTTTGGCAATTAATTCATGACCAAATACTCAAAAGAAAATGCAGAAGAAAACAAAGTTAACAAGAGGAACAAATTTATCTAAAAATCTTCTGCATAGCAAAAGAAACTATCAACAGAGTAAATAGATAACCTACAGAATGGCAAAAAATGTTTGCAAACTATGCATTTGGCAAAGTATAATATCCAGAATCTATAGGAAACTCAAACAAATTGACAGAAAAATCAAACAACCCCATTAAAAAGTGAGAAAAAGACATAAACAGACACTTCTCAAAGGAAGACATGCAAGCAGCCAACAAATATATGAAAAAATACTCAACATCACTAATATCAGAGAAATGCAAACCTAAATTACAATGAGATATCATCATCAGCTCACACTAGTCAGAATAGCTATTATTAAAAAGTCAAAAAACAAACAAACAAAAAACAGCAGATGATGGCAAGGTTATGGAAAAAAGGGACTTCTCATACACTATTAGAGCGTATGTTAGCTAGTTCAGTTCTTATGGAAAGTAGTGTGGAGATTTCTCGAAGAACTCAAAATAGAGCTAACATTCAACCCAACAATCTCACTGCTGGATTATACCCAGAGGAGCATAAATCATTCTACCAAAAATATGTCTTGTAACTTATATGTTTATTGCAGCACTACTCACAATGTCAAAAACATGGAAACAACTTGGTGTTCATCAATAGTGGATTGGATAAAGAAAATAAGATTCATAGACACCAAGGAATACTATGCAGACATAAAAATGAATGAAACATTGTTATTTGCAGAAACATGGATGCAACCAGAGGCCGTCATTCTAGGTAAATTATCACAGAAATAGAAACAGAATGTTTTCACTTATAAGTAGAAGCTAAACACTGGGTACACATGGGTCTAAGGATGGGGACAACAGACACTGTGGACTCCAAAATAGAGTATGGAGGGAAGGGGTAAGTATTAAAAACTACCCCTTGGGTACCATGCCCATTGCCCGGAAGGTGGGCTCAGTAGAAGCTCAAACTCCACCATTATGCAATATACCTATGTAACCACCTGCATATGTACACCTTGAATCTAAAACAAAAATGAAATAAAGCAAAAAAAAGTTTCATAAATGAAATCACATAATATTGTAACCTTTGGAAATTGGCCTTTTTTTCACTCACATCATTTCCTGGAGATAAACGCAAGTTGTTGTGTATATCAATAGTTCATTCCATTTTATTATTGAGTAAAACACTGAGTAGTAATCCATGATATTGGTATACCTCACTTTGTTTAGGCATTCACCTTTTGAAGGAAGGTTTTGTATATGTGTGTTGCTAGTATAAAAAAAAGACTACTATGAACATTGGTCTACAGGTATTAGTGTGAATATACATTTTTATTTCTCTGAGAGGAACACTGAAAAGTACAATTGCTGAGTCATAATGGTAACTGCATGTTTAGTTTATAAGAAACTCTCATAATCTTTTCCATAGTGGCTGAACAATTCAGTCTGTATAAAAATGTTTGAATTACTCGTTATTGTCTGTCTTTGCCAGCATTAGGTAGTGTCACTCTTTTCTAATTTCAGTCATCCTGATCAGTGTATAGTGATATCTCATTTGGTTTTAATTTGCATTTTCCTGAAGGATAATGATATTGGACACCTTTTCCTATACTTATTTTACATATATATTTAAATGTATATATGCATAAAATATCTCCCTTCAAATAAAATGTCTGTTCAGAACTTTTGCTCATTTTCTAATTAATTTTTTTCACTTTTGAACTTTGAGAATTCTTTACAGTTTTAAAATATGAATCCTTAGTTATTTGTTGTCTGCAAATATTTTATTTCAGTCTATTGTATTTTCATTCATTTCACAAGGTCTTTTACAAATGCTTATGGATTTAATTTATTCTTATCAAGATCTTAGCAAGGTTTTCCTTTAAGCATAAACAAACTTATTCTAAATTTAAAATGGAAAGACAGAACCTGGAACAGCTAAGACAATGTTTACAAGATGAAATTAAAAGGGGGAAATAACTTCACCTAGTTAGAGTTTACTGTATAGCTGCATTCATTAAGAAAATATAGTTTTGAAAACAGGAGGTATCACACTTCCAGACTTCAAACTTTACTATAAGGCTACAGTAATCAAAACATCCTGATATTGGTACAAGAACAGTCATACAGACCAATGGAACAGGATAGAGATTCTGGAAGCAAAGGTTCAATTTGTCAAACAACTCATATTTGACAAAGTAACAACCACTGGGGAGAGGAGAACCTATTTAGCAAGTGGTGCTGGGAAAACTGGTCACATGCAGAACATTGAAGCGGGACCCCTACCTATTACCATACGTAAAAATTAACTCTAAATGGATCAAAGACCTAAACATAAACCCTCAAACTATCAGAACCTTAGAAAACACAGGAGACATTCTTATGGAAATTGGAACTGGCAACCAATTCCTGATCAACACCTCAAGTTCCCACACCATAAGAAATAAGATAGACAAGTGGGACCTCATCACACTGACAAGTTTCTGCAAAGCAAAAGAAGCCATCAAGAGAGAAGGGAGACAGCCCACAAAATTGGAAAAAATATTTGCCAGCTGTATATCTGACAAAGGCCTAACATCTAAGACCTACAAGGAATTCAAATGCGCTGAAAAGAAAAAAAACAAACAACTCCATTAAAAAGTGGGCAAAAGACATGAAGAGACACTTCTCAAAAGAAGATATTCAGGTAGCCAACAGACACATGAAAAAGTGCTCAGCCTCCCTAATCATCAGAGAAATGCAAATGAAAATCACATTGAGATACCACCTAACCCCAGTCAGAATGACCATCATTAATAAAACAAACAGATGCTGGCGAGAGTGCAGAGAAAAAGAAACGCTTCTACACCCTTGGTGGGAATGCAAACTAGTGCAACCTCTTTGGAAGTGTGGTGATTTCTGAAAAAGCTAGAAATTGACATTCCATATGACCCAGCAATCCCCCATTGGGAATATACCCAAAGGAACTCAAATCATTCTGCAAAAAAAATACCTGCATACGCATGTTTGTTGCAGCTCTATTCACAATAGCAAAAACATGGAGCCAACCATGCTGCCCATTGAAGCTGTACTAGATAAAATAATGTGGTACATATACACAATGCAATGGAATATTATGTAGCCATAAAGAAGGACAAACATATGGACTTCACAGCAACTTGGATGGATTTAGAGTCTCATACTCAGTGATCTATCACAGAAACAAGTAGACAGTACCATATGTTTTCATTCATAAGTGGACCTTGAACAATTGTTGTAACGCTGTAAGAAACAGATTGGCAGTAGTTGGAAACCGCCAGAGGAGAGGGAGTGGGATTGGCAGTTGAGGGAAACTGCCAGGGGAGGAAGGGGCACATCTCATCAGCAAGGGTACCTGCATAATGAACATTTGTATACCTAACAATGAATTGTACCCCACATCTTTAAAATAAAAATTAAAAAAAATAAAATATGGTTTTAACTAAGTGACAGACCATATAGATCAATGGAACTGAATAGGGAACCCAGAAATAGACTCACAAAAATATGTGTAAAACAATCTTGGTGGCTCAGCCTGTAATCCTGCGCCTTTGGGAGGCTGAGGTGAGTGGATTGCCTGAGCCTGCGGGTTCAAGACACCCCTGGGCAACTTGGCGAGCCCTCATCTCTACAATAAATCAAAATAAACTGGGCATGGTAGCGCGTGGCTGTAATTCCGGCTACTCGGGAGGCTGAGGCGGAAGGATTGCCGGAGCCCAGCAGGTCGAGGCTGCGGTGGCCGGGTGCGGCCACTGCACTCCAGTCTGGGTGACAGAGGGAGACTCCAACTCAAAAACAAACAAACAAAAAATTTTGATGTAATACAAAACTGGTTCAATGTAAAAAGGATAGCTTTTTCAACAAAGGAAGCTGCAGCAACGGGACAAAACAAAGATGAATCTCAGCCTAAAAGTGTACAAAAATAGATTATGGGCTCAATTATAAAATATAAAACTATAAAAATATTGAGAAAAAATATTAGAAAACTTTGGAATGTCGTTCAAGGCACTTCCTTAGGCTTGATCTGACACAAAGAATTCTTAGATATGACACCAAAAATCACAACCTATAATTTAAAAAAATTAGAACTCACTGAGACAAAGCAAATCTTAAAATAATAAAATGACTTAATGAAATATATTTGAACATTAACTTATCAAGAAATAATAAAATTTCTTTGGTTTAAAGACTATTGGGAAATTGTACAAAGAAAATAATGAATAAACGTAGCTACATTAAAAACTGCAAAAAAATGTAAAAAAAAATGTATACATAACTCTTCTGTTTTATGTTTGCAACCTTCAATCATCAAAAATGTCACCAGTATTTTGGAAGAGAGCATGTGAATTTAAATATCTACTTTGCCATGTTCTTATGTTAGTTTTATCTTCCTAGTGCTCTGAGGGTACTAGGATTGAAAGAGAAGTGTATTAAATTGATGTGTACTGATGTATAAAATAGCTCTAAACCTTTAATTACCAAGTATCTTATTCACAGTTACCTAAAGTAAAGATTAAATTATAAAGATGTATTCTTGCATCGTATTTTCTTATTAGAAAATATTGCTACTGTAATTTTTAAAATGAATTCTCGGTCTTAATAAAATTCATGCAATATTTTTTTAAAGGAACCATATTGATTTGAATTATATTCATATTATGTGCAACATAGATGATAAACATTCAATCTATGGCTTTGACAGATTTCCTAAGAGGTTTTGAAATTTTTATGTCTCTATATGTACCTTCAGAAGAATTTATTCATTGTCAGTATATCTACTGTTAAAATAAACCTTTGTTAAATCATATAGTAGTTATATAGCAGGATTATGTAAACTGGAGGGAAAAAAAGAAAACCCCACTACTAATGTAGTAAAAAAGAAAACAACCTGAAGGAATAGGTTTTCAGGGAAAGAGAAAGCAGACCTAGAAAATGTAAGAGAACATAAAATGGGGTGATGGAGAACATTGAAAGGACTCGCATAAAAGCATCAGAAGCAGGATTTAAGAAAATGCCTAGAAAGTAATAACAGTAAAGAAAAGAAACTCAGCAATGATAGTGAAGAATGAGAGAATGCACTATGTAGTTAGCCTGACATCATTGCCACCCTGGAAAGCTAAATTTTTTTAAAGATATGTTTTAAATATATGTGCATAATAGCCAACATTTTCTGTAATCTCAAGGGCAGGGCTGGAGTTTTGCCACAAACACTTTCAGAATAAAGTAGGTGTTGCTGTGAGGAAGCCAGTTTATGAGGAAAGGGAGGGAGGGAAGTTACCAGGTGACAAACTGTGTAGGAGAACCAGAGAATTAGTGAAAACGTAAATAATACAGACAGAAAAAGCCAGAAGTAAAGACAACTCTAGCGAAGGAGGAGAAAAGCAAGGGCCATTTAGATGAAATATTCTGAAGCTACATTTTAGGAAAAGCACAATTCTTCAGTAGACTGGTCTAGAATGAGGGGGGATGCAGAGAGTGCTTACATAGTTTCGGGGAAAGAAGGATGTATTCAGTTTTGAAGGAACATATCATTTTATTTCTTATTTTACATGAATTTTTAGAAGTGCCCATATTATCAACTTTTTAAATATACTACCCTATAAATTGAATGCCAGATTAAAAGTTCTTTTTCAGTTTGGAGGATTATTTAAGGCCTTCATGCTTTTCTATATCTTATAAACATAATCAAAATTTAGTAATAATTTTGTGCTCGTTTATAAGTGGCAAGATTTTACTCTGAACATGACTGCTTAACAGAATGTGGCGTAGGCATTCATCTGACAAGTAAGATCTTGACAAGTAAGATCTGAGGAGCAAGGAAAACACCTCCTCTGCTCTCAGGCACCATCTTCAACCTAGCGCTATAATCTGGAAGTCCACTGTTGACATGAAACTGCTTTAGACTATTGTACATGAATATACTGGAAGTTTATTTACCAGCCATTTAATTTTCATATAAACGACAAGAAATTGGGAGGCATGATACTGGCCACATGATTGGGATTGAGAGACTAGATGTGAATTGTTTACTACCGCATTGATAGTGCTTAAAGAAGTACATGCTCAGGCAACCTCCCCGGGTCCCCTCCCATTGTGGGAGCTTTTCTGTCTTCTTAATAAATCCTGCATTCTCAATTTTAAAAAAAAGCAGTGTATGCTCAATACATATTGTTTGGATGAATGAGTAAAGAAGGAATGTATATTTGCATAATGAAATATTATATAACAGTAAAAATGAATGAACTACGAGTCCATGTAATAACATGAATGAATCTTAGCATTATAATACTAAATAAAATATTTCAATAAGTTAAATAAGGGAAGGCAACAGAAGGTGGATACAGGATTCAGTTTGCAGAAAAGGCAGGAGAGTAAGTTGGAGGGGGTTACTTTCTGGATTCTGTGGTAAGATGAGGATTATTGTTAAAGTTCTGGACTCCATTTGGATAATAGTTTAAAAAATACTTGTTATACTATTACAAACAATTATTAAATAAATAGATGGAAACACACAGACTACGGATGAGAGTAGGTTACTAACCCAAAGATTATCGGTACGTTAGAAGTCCTAAATAACTAAATGCATACTTATATAGAAAAAGAAAGAACTCAAAGTTGAGACTGAGGCATACTGAAAACAAACTGCCCACATACTGGTGCTTACTTCTGCCTCAGAGGGTATGAAAAAGAAGAAGGTCTGTGAGGAACATGTCCCTCTATGATTTTATGCAGAAGGAACTAGATAGTTCTCTTCATTTGAGTGAAATCTACCCAAAACACTAGATGAGAACTGAATGTCTAAAGCAAAGAGCAAATCATCTTCTGTCATAGGGACATATAAAAACTGTACAAATCATAGTGTCCCTTTTTGGTGTGATTGTCTGTAAATGAAGGTCTTATTGTGATGGTCAATCATTGTAATCTCTAAGTTTTCACAGTTACCAAGTTTTACACATTGTTTTCAAGACCATCATTTTATATGTTTATTTTGTTAAATTATTGACTGTTTTGTGCATCATAAATACTTTAAATTATGTTCTTACTGAAGTGGGCTACATATGGCAAAATTTTTAAAAATGCATGCCACTAATAGTTTATGTCTTTAGTCTGGGAATAGGTAAATAATTAACCACAAGGCTAGTGAAAGTCATTTGGATTAGAAGGAGAAATGCTTCTCTTCTGCAACATTTAAGCAACTTAACTTCAATAAATAAGAATATGTAGAAAATAACATTTATAATACATTAAGCAAATAGTATATTTAGTTGAAATGAAAAAATAATTGGTTTCACCTTTTTGGCTGCCCATTTCAAAACCATATATTTCGATCTGAGGGTCAGCTTGTAGAAACCTCTTAAATTTTCTGCTTCTAGATACCATTATATAAATATTATGTGAACTTCTATTTTTAAGGCAGCAGCATGAAGGATTTTCTGTTCCCTTCTATTTTCTAATATTGTCCCCCAAACAATAAAGAAGACAAAAAGGAAAAGAAAATACAAGGTCGATTTTCAATGAACTAGAAGACATCAGTAGCCAAACCACAGGATGTGAGAGCCAGTGGAGTTATTGAGTAACTTAGTGAGCAGAAGGTCAGACTCAGTGTCTATGGTGATAGATACCCAGTAAGTCTTAGAAAGTGTCCAGAATTGGAGGTGTCAGATACAAATGAATGAGGGGGGTCCATTTGTTTGTTTGAAAGCCTATGTATGGAACAGTTAGAATCCTGCTCTCCCGTCCTCCATCATAGTTTCAGTTTCTAGAGCAATAAGACAACTACCCATCTCCAGTCCCTGAAGAAGTCAGGAAATAGGCATCCTAGACTTGAAACAGAGCTAAGGATAGCTACATGATTTGTGAGGCTACAGATATCTTCTAGTGGATCTCTTCATAAAAAATTCAGAATTTTGATATGACTGCAATAGAAAATTAAATGAAGCCTAGGGCCCTTCTAAGGCTGATCCCATGCAACAGCAGAGGTGATATACCCATGAAGCTAGTTCTTCAGAGAGCCTTCAAACTCATGCAGTAAAAAAGGGCATAAAGAAAGCACAATACTGAAAATGGAATTATAGTAATATTGATATAATCAATGTCGAGTACAAATTCCAACACCCTTAATACTATCATTCAGGCTGCTCATCTCAGTAAGACAGAAGGCACACTTACTGAGAAACTGAACTTAGAAAAAGATACTGGTATTTGATAGTTTCCAGCATAAAAATCATCTGACTGTCTGAATGCCTACTTAGATTACCTGGTAATAAGCCCCATCCACCTAAGAACTACTCCTCCTGTCTATATAGCTCATCTGGAGGCATTTAGTGTTTCACTAAGAGCTACCAAGAATTTTGGGGAAATACTCTAACAACAACAGCAACAAAAACAAAAGAGCTGTAAACACAGAGAAAAAAAGAACGAAGGAAAACAAACAAATGAAAAAGAGTCATTGTATGAATCGGAATAACATTTCAAAGGGAAAATATTAATATTAAGATTATCATAATAGCACCAGATTGCCTTTTGGCAAAACATTTCTCTTCATGCTTTCTTTTGTAACGCAGGAGATGGAAGTCTGGAAAACTTATTTCTCAGAAACCTAGCCAGCAGTTTCCATGCCAATGAGAAACACTTTCATGAGATAGGAAAGCATAAGAACTAAAGCTGTCATTGGCTTCTTCAGGATTAAAAAGTATGTGATTTTAACAGACAACAGATGTACAGTTTTTTCAGTGGCTCTCAAGCAATCTCTTGTGAATTTTTTTTTTTTTTGGTATGACAGACATTCATTATGGTTTTCTGAGATTAGTACAACATCCTGGTTTCTCAAATGCTAGTAGTGGTCTAACCTATGTTCCATAGTTCCTTTATGATTTTAAGAACCCATTTCTTTGTTTTTTAAGACTAGAAATGTATTTATTTATTATTTTAAAGATATAGGGTACAAGTCAAGATTGGGTACATAAGTGGTCTAGGTACAGGTGAAGTTTGGGCCTCCCATTGGCCTTCATTTCACCTGGATTTGAATTAAATATCTTTCTGCTTGAAATAACTAGTAGGTTTTATGTTTTTCTGACAGAACCCTGACTAATAACAAAAAAAGCTGATATTCATGTAGAGTTTGTTTTGTACCAAGAACTATTCTTTATAGTATTTTAAGTTTTAAGTATATTTATTCATTATTAATTACATGTTTTCATACCATTGGAAAGCTACACATTCAATACAAAAGTCCACAGGTCCACATTATACTCTCTCACACCTTCTTTCTATTTTCACCCCAGCAGTATGTAAACATTTCAAGTATATTTTTGTTTTCTCTTCTGATTTTTCTAATTGAAAATATCAGAAAATCAAACCTAAAACCCAAAGAGATAAAAATAGAAGATAAATAATATGATATCTATGGTATATATTCAGTGGATTGAATATCCATCTAATAGGAGGTCTACAGAAAAAGAACTAAGAAAACAGTTGGGGCATTATTAAAAATATACAAAACATTTTCCAGAAATGAGAGATATAGTTTATTATACAATCTGAAAGGCCTACAAAGCATTCAACAAAATGATGCACTTGAAGGTATATCAAAACACCAAAGATAAACATAGAAGATATAAATAAAATCTCACACATTTTTGAAAAAAACCAAATAACATACAAATGACTTGGCATCACAATTCCACCAGACTTCTCAAAAGCAATATTGGAAGATAGAAGACAAATAATGCTTCTAAATTCTGAGTAAAATGTTTTTAACCTATGTTATATACCTAGTGTAAGTATCGATCAAGGGTGAGGATGATATATAGACATTTTATTGTTATCAATTTCTCAAAAAATACCGAACTTCTCTGTTCTCTGTCTTAGAAAGTCACAGAAAAGTGTGCCCCCTCAAAATTCTTTTAGAAGACAACCAAAAATAGAGAAAAATATGTGATCTAAGATATAAAGAATCTGAGATATAGGGATCCAATGCAGGTAAGAGACAAGGGAATTCCAAGGGCCATAATTTCATAGCTGCAGAGTTGGCAAATAATCAGGACAGATAAAAGGAAGACAGGAGAAACAAAATTGAACTGATAGGTGATCTGAAGTTGGCTGTCAAGACTATGCAAGAAATTTGATGAAAAAAGTAAATGGAAAATAAAGGGGCCATTATTCTCTCTGATAAACAAACAGATTTCACAGAAAGGAAATATAATCATAGTGCACACATGTAGGCCAACAGTGAATAATATAGACATAGTCATATTTATGAAAACACTAAGTATGAATTTAACAAAAAAAAATCATATTTATTTTGGGAGAGTAGGATAAAAAAGACAGAGGGATGGTGAGAAACTGCTGGTTTCCAGGCCTAATATTTTGACAAAGGGAAATAAGAAGTGATTGTGGATGACATCAGATATATACCATGATAAATTATTAGCTGTACTTATCTAATTCCAAAGATTATGATTATAGGTAGAGCTTCCGATTCTAGGCTTCCAAGATCAGCTTGGGGAGAATATGGCATGATGGTAATGACTAAGAAAATAGGGATCATGTCAGACTCAATGGAAACATGACTCTCACCCTTAGTACTGCCATTGAGGTGTATTTATGAACTTAGCACAGCCCGGATGTGTACTAGATGTGTACACCTTGGGTCAGTTATTTCCCTTCAATTTTAGAGTTTCACAAAATAGAATGCAATGCATTCAGGTATGAGTATATGCCTCGTATATTATCCTCAGATTCTCCTTGCAACGTTTTCCTGTTCTAAGCATATTCCTAAACTAAATGCTGTTTAGAAAAAAAAAAGGATCAAAATGTTCCAAATTCTATAAGAGTCTCTAGGATTAAGAGCCTAATGATTCTAAAACATTTACTACATTTTCCTTTAAAACTATGTATATATGTTACACTATTACAAAACATTAAAAACGGTTATAATTTTATTATTTTAAAAATAAACAAACCTTGATACTTCAAAATCAAGTGCCAGGATAAGGCTATTAATGACTTTCATGCTTGGAGTACATTGGAACACAGTTCTGGTGGAAGATCAATACAGTATTACTCTTTTGTCCAGATTTCTCAGTAATGCCTTGCAATAACTTTCAGCTCCCCTGATAAATGATTTGTACATGCCTCTGATTACCCTGTTAAGCCCTCTTTTTCAGTCACTGAAAACAGCAACAATGAAAAGAAAAAGAAACATTTGAAGGAGACACTCATTTAAATCTTATCCTTTTGAGGAAAGTAAAAATTAACCCTTTCCCATCTTCCACCTTGCATGTAAACTTTTGGTAGGACTCCATCAGTTTGCCAAAGAATAACATCTGCTACACAGGTCACATCATTTATTTCTAGGATTCTAAATAATACTTCACAAATTTGTTTATATTTGCATATATTTTATATTTTGGGGGTTATAAGATTTTTCTACTCTCTAAGACCAACTTTTTAATTTACTGTCTCTACAATGTGAGAATAGTGGTTTGGAATATAAATGTTCTCATTGGGTCTTCAAACAACAATTTGTATGGTCAAATTTTAATTGACTCAGTGGGATTTTTCCATCACTCAGAAAGATCATAAATGTATTGTCTGAATTGTTTGCTTAGCTCTTTGTCCTCTGTCTTAAGTTGGGGAAAGTGAAGTATGATAATAATGTGCTGAAATTATTTCTGTCTATGAAAGCTTTAAGATTTTACCCTATAAAGTACAGTTAATGATCTTAACGAGTTCTTTAGGAATTTCACACTGAACTAGCTCTATCCTCAAGATTTCCTGTGATTCCCTTTAGGTATTTTTTAAAAGTTTATTTTTCTCCTTTCTTATAGATTTAAGTAAATATTTCTAAAGAAGCAGTGAACTTTGCTGCTGTGCTCAAGCATAAAGATCATGGCTTTCAAGCTTGCTTTAATATTGGTATTGGCTTATGAATAAATATTAACTTCTTTTAAGTATCTACTTATTACTAGGTAAAATAGAAAACTTTTAAATCTCTTCCCATATTTTTCCTTTATCCTTATGACAATCCCTAACTGTTTAAAAATCACTTTAATTTACAGAGATTAACAAATATTTATACTACTGATAAGTGATTTCTTTCAGTAAACACCTTTTTTCTTTCTCGTTCTGAAATACAAGCATCAGGTAGCCCAACATTTGTCAAAACTCCCATACTAGACAGGGGACCATAGCAGTCATCTGGTTCATTCTTCAATTTTCAGGCAGGAACATACTTCTGACTATATTATCAAATGCAGCCAGTTGTAGTTTGAGGTAGCTTATTAGTGAGAGAGGTTGATATAACCAATCAACAAGTAAACAGGTAAAACTTCTCATTTCATTTGATGTGATTCTGACAAACCAGAAGAATGTGACCCTATTAGCATTAACAATAAGACAGAAAACCACTCCTTGAATAATCAGTAGGGCAAAATTAGACCATGGTCAAATTGCTTCCCTTCCTTAATAGACTTTTCACTCTCAAACTGCTTGTTCTGCAATGCCTATATTCTGCATCAGAAGAATGCAATTATTTCTGTATTACTTTGATATTCTCAGATAAGTTTGTCTTTAGATGCTGAGTGACCAGCCTGTAGGCAAAAGGAATATGAAGCAATGATGAACTTTAATAGAATTTTGTTAAGCAGTGCCTTTATTCATTAAAGCGATACCTGGTATTCTGCTATTTCAGAATTCTTTAAAGGCATTTATACCTAAGGCTTGAGGTGGAAGGAAATATGCCCAACTCTTCACACAATTACCGAAAGAAAATCTTCCTGATATTTTCATTTTCAGAGGCAATCGTGAACAAAGCAAAAATTTTAAATAAGGATACCTTGTCTTTAAATTGCTGTTAGGAAAGCAATGACGCTATATGAACTAAATATTGATAGATAGTGTAAAAAAGAGTGCAGATATGCTAATGTTTGGTTGTATAGGTCATAAATAGAATGCTGGATAAAACACTAAAGTATGATCTGAGCTGTAGTAAGCAGAAACTGGTAAGTCTTCTATAGAGGGAAGGATCATAGTTTCTGTTCTAGATTCAAGCTTTGGTTCTAAAGAGACAAGTATTGTGAGATTTATACATTCTTGAGTAAATGTGGATCATTGGTTAAGTGTTCACAAATTATGAGCACATAGGCCATAAAATGTAAGCACCACAGATGGTATGAGCATCACTGAGTGATCAGAGTAGAAAATATCTAGAATTGGAGATTAGAAGACAGTGCACAAAACTTCAGCACAACAATGTATGGAGGGATAGGCAAGTTGGTCCGGGGTAGTAGTGATCTATAATTGACTGAGTGCTCCTACTGGACCCATAACTCTCTTCTGTCTGTTGAACCATATTCTTTGTCAAAATTAAACTAGGTCTACCATGCCCAAGCAGCACTTCTGAATAAACTTTTCCCCTTTCCTCTAAGTCCCTCACTTGGCTTGGTTACAGTGAACCAGTTTGACAAACATCTCCTAAACTCAATAGACCACAGTAAGCAATGGGGACACTTGAAAAATACAGACTCCCAGGGTAAATCTCTGAATACTCTGAGTTAATAAGGTAATGTCAATGCTCAGACAAATTTGAGAAACTTCATGATGAATGAAAATATGGGTATCCCATCCTAGTAATTGTGTTCATTTACATAAAGTAGTATTTTAAATTGTACTTTATCCTTATAAAGTGATAAGTGACAGTAGAGATTTTATGAAGGATTTGGCATTCACCCAATAATTACTGACTATTGGGTCCTTAGTTATTAGAGATGTATCTCTGTTGAAACCAATAATGTAGCCCCAGAACTCAAGAAAATGATTAGGTATATTAGTGGCTATGTGTGGCTTTATTATTATTTGTAACTTAAGTAAAAAAAATTCCAGTGGATATACACATACCTCAAACTTATTCTATGCAATGCTTCAATGGACAGTATAGAGATGTCTGATCCACTAACTAATGTTGATAAGTGAGATTAATGACAGTTAGATGGGAGAAAAATCTATCTGAGTAAGAGTGGCAAACCAGAGGATGTGTGTTTCATGTCCAGGAACCTAGGCGCAGCTGCAGCTCAGTTAGCAGTTCAGAAGGAGTAGAATACAAATATAACAAAAGATGGAAGTCAAGATTAATAGGAGTTATATTTTGTGATTGGTAGATTTTCCTTCCATTTACATTTCTTGAGTCAAAACCTTTTTTGTTGTTTCTTCAGCTTATTATATAAATAGCACCACTCATTAAATATAGGTAATTATCCCTTTACATTATTGGATTATTGTTGTAGCAATTTTAACTTTTGCTTATCTACAGAGTCAGATCTTTATCTACCCTCTACTCCAATATGATTGAAATCACATATTTGTCACCTTCTACCTGCTTTTCCTGGAGCAGAGGAAAGAGGTCTGAGTCTTTCTTAAAAGACCCAGGAAGACGGCGTAGATATGCACAAACTAGAAATAGATTGCTCTTTATTATCTTGTATCAATTTGTTTCAGATTAAAGATTCCCTTTCCTGAGATTGTCAAACCATTTTCTAAACTTTGGGGAGTAACTTTTTAAAAATAGTACTATACTCTGATTTCTCTTCAGATCATATAAATCTTTTGCCTTTTACTAAAGATTTCCATGAAGAGGTACAATTCTGAGTCTTAACACAAGTTTTGAGGCCTTGCACCTGCAAGGCTAACAAAGTTGTGAAAAAAATAAAAACAAATGAAAGTACTACCATAAAACAGTACCAGAAAACAATGCATGCTGTTAAGAAGAGAGAAAATTAAGATGTGTCTAATTAGATGAATCAAGGATGAGAAATCACGACTCTATGATAGGCTGTAGTTTTCAAAGGAAGCACATGTGGTGGGATTAGGCTCAGGAAATAATCTTCAGGGACTTTTCTTTTTTCTTGGAAAGCTGATGATACAGAGATGCTGAGTATCAACATGAGTCTTGGTGTCTCATGTAGTTTATTCCCAAATGTGCACCTCAGCCTCATGCATCCAAAATGATGAAGATGACTATGAACATATAACTTGTCTTTAAGAAGGTGGAATTATCCTTTCTGACTTGATGTTTTATAACAAACCTGGAGAAATGTCTGGAGAGTTTTGAATTATGATTTTAATAGTTTTTAAATCTTCTGTTTTAAATCATTGAAGGCCTTAAGTTGGTTCAGGAGGCTCTGTACAAAAATCCCAATTTTGTGCTGTACACAGTTCAGAAGCCTCAATTTGCAAAGACAAATGAAACAACTGAGTAGCAGAAGTCAGTGGAAGGCTGGAACGGGCTCACATTGCTCTCAAAAGTTGTGCACATAACGTTCCCAACTCGCCATTAGTGATATCACATTGTTATCTTAACATCTGCCACATTAGGGGAATTTACACCTGAGAAATAAATAAATATATAAATAAGTAAATATATATATAAAGTTGAAATTTTTCTTTTAGTCTTGCTGGTAAATGTTTACCAGCACACCACTAGCAGAACAGAGCTTTCTTCATCTACTGCACTCCACTGGTGGCCATTATTCCATCCTTTGTCTTAGATGGGTATCTCTGTGCAATTTTAGCACTAACGACTTGGACTAAGCAGTTTCCCTTTAGCTGGAAGAAAACAGTTATATTGGTAGTGGTAGTGGACAATGCTGAGCATTGCCATAAACGTCCAATTCTGGGGTGAGACCTTATTAACAGTAGTGAGATGCAATTTAAGTATAAAGTCCTAATCCCTATTTGTATAATTCCTCCTTCTCTTTGCCTCTGAACACACCTGAATACACATTACCGAATCAACAGAATATTTAGCACCAAATCCTTAAGCTGGAGTGTTTACCCTTCAAACAGTTGCTTTCTCTTTTATGATGAAAATATTTTATTTCTCTTGTAGAGAAATCACTCATAAAAGTCCCCCGACATCATCTAGATCATCATTATTCAACAGAATGTTCTGCTGTGATGAAAATGTTCTCTATGTATGATGGCCAATATACTAGACATTACCCACATGTGAACATTTGAAATATGGCTAGTATGTGAGAAAAATTATTTTTAATGTAATTTAAATTAATTTAAATTTAAATAGCTAGTGTTGCTAGTGACTACTGTTTTATACAACTCAGTCTAGTTTCAGGTTTTATCTTCTTTTCTAAAAAAATTGTTTTATATGTAATTCTTGATCATAGGTATCCTTCTTTATTTTTTGTTTTTATTTTTGGCATCCTTTAAATAGGTTCTTGTTTTTAACACAGAATTTGTTGAAAACAGAATTTAGAATTTTTTTTTCTGTTACAAAGTGAATACTTCAGTCAATTTAGAATTTTGGCCATATACAGTTAGATTTAGAACATGTACTTCCTAACTTCACGATGAAAAATACCATTGAGTAATTAGACCAAATGAGTTAAAAATGTAATGTGTCTTCCAAGACAAGAACAGTACACTGAAGTTTTTGGTAATTTCAAAAGGATATTTGAATCTGATTATAGATTTGGCACATGCCTAAGTGTACAGCCTAGCCAGTGAATTCATTAGCTTCTGTTCCTACATTTTCTTCAGTAAGGATTAACCTCTGCAAATGATCTCTAAAATAGATTTGAAATCAGTTTACATATACTGAAATAGATAGTGGGAAAAAAATTGAAGTTTTCAACATAAATAAAAACACTGAGATTTATGAATTCATGCCAAGGTATGTATGATTCCACAGTTATAACCTATTTAAACATGTAAGTAATCTCAAATTTGGATGTGGAGTGTAAGTGAACTGTTTAAAGACAAAAGTTTGAAACAGAGCTAGATCAGCACTGAATGTTGTTTTTTCAAATGCTAAATCATTGCATTTAAAGAAAATATTGGCTAACACTTAGAAATAAGCAAACATCTCTATTATAGAATTAACCATTAAAATGAATATCCATTTTAAATACTATTGCCATTTTATTATAAAAATTTTGGTGGCCAGGTTTCAAAAGTTTGTTATGTAGGAACAATGAATTATCAGTCTGTTAGTTGATAGTATACTCCTAGGATAATATTTACAACAATTAAGCAGATACTGTCTTTCAACTGTGGTCAGTGGTTGAACAAACTATATGTCGGGTGCTTTATTATTCACTAAAACTTTTAGCTTCACATTCTTTAAATTTTGTTATATCTGGTTGGAAGATAATTTGTAAAGGATGTTGTTAAACATGATTTTGGAGTTTTTTTCCTTTTTGTAAAATAGCAGATAGAATTGGCATTTTAAAAAATTTATCATAAAAACATCTGAAGAATTCTCAAATAAAGCTTCATAACTAATGACTTAATGGAATTAGTTGTTAAAGACTATTTTGCTTAATATTGTGAATGCTGATAGCTAATAATATTTCTGTACATATTAAAATGATTATATTTTGTGCTATTATTCTATCATGTTTTATTAAATATTCAGAAATATTTATTCTTCAGAAAGAATATTCTTCCAAAAGTTATCTAGCAAGTTCATTCACTATAAATATTTGTGTTATATTAAAAACGTATCTTTGTTCATATTATTTTCATTGCTAAATAGATTATATATGATAGTAACTCATGAGATCAAACAATCATTGACCAAGCACAAGTTCAGGGATGCCAGAAATAAGGTTAAAGTAAAAAATTGGTAATTAAGACTTTTCCTAATTGGTAGATGTGGCCAAAACAAAACCAAATCTGAGTCTCTGGACACTCATAGCTGAGATTCAAACTAAATCAATTTTTGTTTGTACCACATTTTACATCTTTTCTGTGTTACCATTTCAAATGAGATACAGAGACAAATCTACTGTCTTAAAAAAATTTATTTTAAATCATTGATAAAAACAGGATGTGTAATAAGAATAAAAGGCAAAACCATTTAATAGGGGATATTGATTTAGTTATACAGGTAACTGGAATAATAAAGCTTCTCAGCCAGGAAGAAAAATAATTTACTCATCAATCTAAATCATCAATTTAGATTGATGATTCTCATCTATTCTGGAAAAATGTTGTTACTTCTTCATGTGTTGTTTCTCTTGTTTTCTTTCTTCAATTTTTTTTTGTGGTACACAATAAAAAGAGCAATACACAAATAACATTACACTAGTGATACTGGTTTCATGTTTACCCACTTATTTACTGCATTATTTTTGTCAAACTTTCCCACATCTCTGAAATATTGTATTTTGCCTGAGTTTCATCCCCTAAATTTATTGTCTGCTAGTGGTAAACTCCATAATGTTTTGTTTTTCTGCTTTTATTTAACCTTCATTTTTAAAGAATATTTTTTGCTGGGTATGGATTTCTGAGTTGATAGGTTTTTGTTTTGTTTTGTTTTCCCATTAAAAATACCCCACTGTTTTCTTAGTTCTGTTGATAAACTATCTCCTATTCTAAATACTATTTTCTGAAGATAATCTTTCTTTTCTTTAACTGCTCTGAAGGTATTCCAATGATTTTATTCTGCAGGCTTCACTAGGGTGAACCCAGTGTATTGGTTTATTTCTGCTTATACTCTTAGATTTATTGGGTTATTGAACATTTAGATTGATGATTCTCATTTATTCTGAAAAACTGTTGTTACTTCTTCATATGTTGTTTCTTTTGTTTTCTTTCTTCAGTTTTTTTTTTTTTTGTGTGTGTGTGTGGTACACAGTTAAACAAAGGTTAAACTACTCGCTATATTCTTTAAGTTTCTTACCCGAATTCTATGTTTTTACATTTTTCTCTTGCTAGCTTGTGTTACATTCCAAATATCATTTTTTCTTTTCCTTCTATGGTAGTTTACTATTTTATCTTCAGATATATATTGAACTCTTAACATAATTATAGTTACTTTATATTCCATTACTGACAATTCTGATAAATACTCACTTATATTTTATAAGATTTTTTTTTTTTTGGTCATTTCTTCTGGTTCTTATCTATTGTGTCATGTGTCCTTGTGTGCCTGGTGTACCCTTGACTGTGTGTACTGATTAGTATTTGAAAATTATTTTGAGAAAAATTTGACTGCTATGATAGTAGTCCCATTTTTCAGAGAGAGTGTCCATTTACTTTGGGCAAGTATTGCTAATTCGGGACCACTTTAATCCAAATTCAAGATTTGATGTTTTTTAGGTCACCTAAGAAGTGAATACTTGAACCAAATAAGAGTTTATTTACTTTCAGTTCACCTTTTTCCACAAGAACATAACTCTTCCAAATTCCAAGGTAAAGTATGTAGTTGTATCATCAACATTTTTTCAGGGAAAGGAAAGAAATTACTCTAGATATTTTGCAGAGAGAATTTAATATGAGAGAGTTGATCGAACAGATACTGGAGAAGTAAATAGGAGAAAGAGAACACGAAGGTAAGAAAGATAACATTTAAAAGGCTGAGAACATAGAGTACAAGACAGGATTATCGGAGGAGAGGCCCCAGAGAACTGTGACTCAACTTTCTGAGGAGAGGTTACTGACAGGACAGTGCTGGTACTTCTGACGTGCACAGTGAGGCTGGTTCTGGTTCTGGTAGGGCTAAAAAATAAATCTGGTGACTGCAATCTGCAGTGGTTGTAGAGCAATGGGCCCCTTCTGGGATTACAGTAACAGGAGCAGCTAACAAACAGAAGTAAGTTGCTTCTCTCCCCTTTTCTGACTCTGTCGCCTTCCCTATTGGTGGAGAGAAATAAGGTTTTTCTGACTCTGTGGCCTTCCCTATTGGTGGAAAGAAATAAGGCTCCATAGGGAAAAATGTCTTCAGATTCGCAACTGCAGTGTCAAAGACAGGAGTATAAAGTATAGGGGACAATTGGATACAAGGCATGTTGCCAGCCCTTCCACTTTGACCAAACCCAGAATGTGAATTTGTTCTCTGGGCTCTGTGAGGCCACCAGCAGATATGCAGCTGTTTCTTTAGGGTTGGAAATAGTCTCAGGATAAATACAATTTTTAATTATGAGTTTATATCTTCAGATTCTTAATTTTTCCTGGATTTTTATCCATTCTTGTCTTGCTAGTTTGTTGATGCTTTTAAAGCAACTTAAAAAAAAAAAAGATTGCTTGTAGAATCTTAGCGTTTAGAAAGGACCGATTTACCAGATGCACTAGTCCTTAGTTGATGTTTTATAACCTTAATTGGAAAAAGTATATTTGTTTGTTTTGCCTCTTATCTAGCTTACCAATACAGACAATATCTCCTAAAATAAACACACACACACGTACGTTTCAATTTATCTCTTTCCTGAATAGCAAACTACAGGCTAATTAATAAGAATATGTATTTTAACTTATACTCCTTTCTTTACATTCACCACTTAGCAATATTTCCATGATGATTACAAGAAACTAAATAGTATTAGTAAATATTTTCTAAAACTGGCAATTAAGTCCTCCATAGTAATTAGTTTCCAAACTTTGAGCCATTGTAAAATTAAATTTAAAATAAAATAATATTTTTATTATTTTTGCTGGTTTCTCCTGAATAGAATAATTTTGCACAGTTTTGATACTTTTATAAGGTTTTCTATTTTTGTAAATGGATTGATTATTAAGTATTTCTGACTTGGAAAATTATATTATTAATAATAACTATCCCAATTTATTGACCAATTTTGTGTTAGTGTATTTTCACAGGTAGTTGGGCATGGTTACTTTTTGTCCATTGTAAGTAATTAGAAGTAATTAGAAGTTCCTCAATCCCTTTAAAAATCTTCTTAGATGTGTTTAAATCATATTTTGGAGACAATGCTGCTATAATGGTGTCCTCCAGAGTAAGGTAAATATCACAGGTAAGTGTTTCAAAAAAATTTTTAATGCTAATTTTAAGTCTTTCATCTTATTAAAGTAAAAAGACTGCTGATATTTGCACTTTGTCAGAAAACTTATCTCAAAAGTTGGCTAATATTGTAGGCAGGTATAGGTAATTGGTCCATGGAGTGTTAAGAGCAAGTTTGCATCTTCTAAAAGTTTTTCTTTGTCCTATGCTTTTGAATATGAGTCTCTGGTGGTCAAGAGAATAATTTGTCTCACTGAGATGCTCAACTGGCTCTTCAGATATCTCTTAGTTTGTAAAAAAGGACAAACTTGAAATCTAATCTATCAGAGCTCATTTCTAGAGCTGTTGCTTTGTAGTTAGCTGTTTTTTGTTGTTTTGTGAGACAGGATCTCGCTCCGTAACCCAGACTAGAGTGCAATGGCTTGATTAAAGCTCACTGCAGGCTAAATTTGTAGACTTAAGCAATCTTCCCACCTTAGCCCTCCAGAGTAGTTAGGACTACAAGTACGTACCACCACTACCCAGCTAATTTTAATTTTTTTTTTTTTTAAGATATAGGGTTTTGCTATGTTGTCCAGGTTGTTATTGAATTTCTGGTCTCAAGCAAGTATCTCACCTTGGCTTTCTAAAGTGCTGGGATTATAGGTGTGATCCATCATCCTTAGGTCACTTCGTAAGGAGAAAATTTAAATTCACATTAGTTTTTTTGTTCCCCTATATTTTTCAGCTTAATGGCTAAATTTCTTTTTTGTTTATTACTTTTTAAGTGTTTTAAACCATTTTACTTGCTATTCACTACCTCTTCTGAAGAAACAAATAAAATGAGCACATTGTGTAATTTAAACACACTGTTTACCATGCCTTTTCTCTAACTTCAGCCATTTGTTCTGGGATCACTAATGATAAATGAAAAAGAGGAGCAAATACTTAATAAAATTCCTTTTGTAATATTCTTTGAAAATGTAAGTGGTAGCGCGCGCCTGTAATTCCGGCTACTGGGAAGGCTGAGGCGGAAGGATCGCCAGAGCCCAGTGGGTTGAGGCTGTGGTGGCTGGGAGTGGCCACTGCACTCCAGTCTGGGCGACCGAGTGCGACTCCAACTCAAAAAAACAAAAAGAAAATGTAAGTGGTCAGAATCCAAATATGGCAAATATGGAGATTTAGGGAAATAAGCACATACTACTCAGATGTGTGGATGTGTTAGCTAGTAACTCTGGTCTTGATTAGTTCTTTTTCTTTTTTTTTCTTCATCAGTTGATCTATTATTTATTTTTGATTCCTTAAAATTAGAATACTATCAATAAGTCCTCAATATTGAGATCCTAGTATATGAAAATGTGGAATCTCTTCCCCTTTGTCTTTTTCCTTTATTCTTTAGACATTCCTCCTTTTTCTCCTTTGCTGTTTCTTCTCTTTCCATCTCCTGAATATTTCCTGGCCCTGGTTCTATTATTGGTCCTCCTGTATGTATGACTCTGTATTCTCCTTCTCATAGGGATTTCATCAATTTCTACATCTTCTGCATATTGCTTCTTGTAATATAATTCCAATAACTACATTGCTGGTCCAGATTTCATTTCAAAATTTCAAACCTGCATACATAACCTTCCCAACTGTCTGTTTAAAAGCTCCTTAATATCAACACATCAAAAACTGAACTTGTTACTTTCACTTTACATATTACTTCTTGCCACTAGTGTTCCTTCAGTGCGTCAGGGTCAGAACCTGTAGGTCATCTTTGATTCCATACTCTTCTTTGCTTTCTACATTTACACCAGTTTGAAAAGTCATCTCATCTCTGCATTTTTTTGTTTCCTTTTTTCTAATTATGTTATCAGTCTGGTTGATCTGTCTTGCCTCTACTGGATTTGTTGTTTTCTCTCTCTCTGCTCTATGATCCATGCTGCATACTATAATCAGTTCGTGTTTTAAGTTACAACTTCCATTGTCTAGTTTCTCTGGTAAATATCCTCTAATAACTCCAATTACTATATTATTTTAAAACTTCTCCTTCTGTCACTTAGACCTAGTTTGATATTTTATTGCACATATTGCTATGATGGTATTTTTCCACCATGATAATATTCTCAAAACAATTTTTCATTTTTCTCTCCTCTGTTCCTTTGCTTGCATTTTCCCATTGATCCCAAACTTCCAACTTGACCACTTCTTAAGCTCTGTCAAAGTTCTACTATATTCACAGTTTCTCTTAAACCCCAGCTATTTCCAATTTTTTACTTTTAAAAATATAACCTGTTTATTTATTTATCTTTCCCACCTTTATTGAAGTATAATTCACACCTAAAAATTACATATATATTTAATTGTTATGTTTTCACATATAAATACAATGTAAAATGATACCACAATTAAGATGATTAACACATCCATTTCTTCCTATAAGTGTGGTGAGAACACAGAATTACTCTCTTAGCAAATTTGAAGTACATAATACAGTTATAGACTATAGTCATCATGTGGTACATTAGACCTCCAGAACTCGTTCTTCCTGTATAACTGAAATTTTTTACTCTTTGACAAAGATCTTGCTACTTTTCATACCCCTGAATCTGGTAACCACCCTTCTACTATTTGTTTCCACGAGTTCTACTTTGCTAGATTTCACATATACATGAGATGATGCGATACTTGCTTTCTCTATGTCTGACTTATTTCATGCAGTATAATGTCCTCCAGGTTCATTTATCTTGTTACAAGTGACAGTACATTCTTCTTTTTTTAAGGCTAAATAGTATTCAGTTATACACACACACACACACACACACACACACACACACACACACACACACACACAATTATACTTACATCCACAACGTGTGTATATGTATATATGCATACACATATTGGAGCTATTGAAGGTTCTGTTCCAGACCACCTCAGTAAAGCAAATATCACAATAAAGTTAGTCACACAAGTTTTCTGGTTTTCCAGTGTATACATAAGTTGCATTTATACTATAATATAGTCTATGAAGTATGCAGTAGCATTATGGTTAGGAAAACCAATATATGTACCTCAATTTAAAATATTTTATTGCTGAAAAGTGCTAACAGTAATCTGAGCCATAAATGAGTCATAATATTTTTGCTGATGTAGAGTCTTGCTTCAGTGTTAATGGCTGATGATTGGTCATGGTGGTGGTTGCTGAAGGTTGGAGTGGCTGTGGCAATCTCTTAAGATAAAACAACAATAAAATTTGCTGCATCTGTTTACTTTCGCACAAATTATTTCTCTGTAGCATGCCATGCTGTTTGATAACATTTTACTCGCAGTAGGACTTCTTTCAAAATTGGGGTCAATTCTATTAAACCCAGCTACTGTTTTATCAAGTACGTTTATATCATGTTCTTAATGTTTTGTTATCATTTCAACAATGTTCGTAACACCTTCATCAGAAGTAGATTTCTGCTCAACAAACCACTTTTTTTTTTTTTTGCTCATCTATAAGAAACAACTCCACATCCTTTCCTGTTTGATCATTAGATTATAGTAATTCAGTCCCATCTTCAGCTTCTAACTCTAGTTCTTGGACTATTTTCACCCATCTTCAGTTATTTCTTCCACTGAAGTTTTGACCTATTGGAAGTCATTCATAAACATTGGAAACAATTTATTAAAAACGCTTGTTGATGTTGATATTTTGACTTCCTCTAACAAATTACAAATGTTTTTAGTGGCATCTAAAAAGGTGAATTTTTTCCAGAATATTTTCTTTTTTAAAAAAAAATTATTTATTTATTATAAAGATGTGGGGTACAATTCAGGGTTAGGTATACAAACATTGATCAGGCAGGTACCCTTGATGATGAGGTATGTCCCTCCCTCCTCTAGCAGTTTCCCTCAACTGCCAGTCCCACCCTCACTCCCCTGACAGTTTTCCACTACTGCCAATTGCTTTCTTATAGCATTATAATTGTTCAAGGTCACCTTATGAGTGAGAATATATGGAACTCAGTTCTTTGTTTCTGTGATAAATCACTGAGTATGATAAACTCCAAATCCATCCAATTTGCTGTAAAGTCCATATATTTGTCTTTTTCCAAATATTTTCAATTTACTTTTCCCAGATCCATCAGAAGAATTACTATCTATTGTAGCTATAGTCTTATAAAATGCATTTCTTAAATAATAAGACTTAGAACTCAAAATTACTACTTAATTCATGCATGAACTGCAGAATAAATATTGTGTTAGTAAGCCCATGAACAATATTAATCTTGTACATTTCTGTCAGAGCTCTTGGTGACTCGGTGCATTGCCAATAAACAATCAATATTTTGAAAAAAAAATTGTTTATTTTCTAAGCTGTAGGTTGCAACATTGGTTCTAAAATATTCAATAAGCCATGCTGTAAACAGATGTGTCCTCATTCAGGCTTTGTTGTTCCATTTACAGGGTACAGGCAGGATAGATTTAGCATAATTCTTAAGGGCCCCAGAGTTTTGCTATGATAAACGTGCTTTGGTTTTAACTTAATGGCAGCAGCTGTATTAGTCCCCAAGAAGCTAACCAGCCCATCTTTTGAGGCTTTGAAGCCTGGCATTGACTTCTGCTTTCTAGCTAGGGAAACCCCAGATGGCATCTTTTTTCAATAGAAGTCTATTCCGTCTACATTGACAATATGTGGTTTAGTGTAACAATGCTCATCCATGCCCTTAGCTAGGACTTATGGACAGCTTGCTACAACTTCCAGAATGTCAAGACTTGCTGCTCCACTTTGTACTTTTATGTTAGGCAGATAGATGGCTTCTTTTCTTAAGCCTCATGATTCAACCTCTGATAGTTTCCAGTGTTTCTTTTGCAGCTTCTTCACCTTTCTCACACTTCGTAGAGTTGAAGAAAATCAGCATCTTGCTCTGGTTTAGGCTTTGGCTTAAGGGGAATTTGTGGCTGGTTTGATCTTCTATCCCAACTGCTCAAATTTTCTCCATGTCAGCAATAAGACTGCTGTACTTGGTGTGCTCACTGGAGTAGCACTGTAATTTCCTTCAAAAATTTTTCCTTGCATTCATAACTTAGCAAACTGGTGCAAAAGCCCTAACGTTTTGCCAATCTTGACTTTCAACATACCTTCTTTACTACACTTAAACATTTCTAGCTTTTGACTTAAGATGAGAAGCATGCAACTTCTTCTGTCACTTGAACACTTAGAGGCCATCATAAAGTTATCAATTGGCCTAATTTCAATATTATTGTGTCTCAGGAAATTGAGAGATCTGAAAGAGATAGGAAAATGGCTAATCAGTGGAGCAGTCAGAACATACAGAACATTTGTTAAGTTTTCCATCTTATACGGCATAGTTTGTAACCCTCCCCAACAATTTACAAATAGTAATGTCAAAGATCACTCATCACAATTTACCATAATTGACATTATAATAATAACAGTGTTTTGAAAGATTGTGAGACTTGCCAAAATGGAGCCCAGAGACATGAAGTGAACATATGTTATTGGGAAAATGGCATTGATAAAATTGAGTGATGTAGAGTTGCCACAAAATATTTTTGAAGTGCAATAAAACGAGTTAGGACTATACCACATTTTTATTTATTCTTAATCCATTGACAGACACTTTAGTTATTTTCCATATCCAGGATATTATAAATAATGCTGCAATGAACTTGAGGTTGCAAATACTTCTTTAAGATAGCTATTTAATTTTCTTTGTATATATATACAGATAGGGGTTACTGGAATAGATGGTAGTTTTATTTTTAATATTTTGAGGTACCTCCACCATGTTTTCCGTAATAGTTATGCAAATTTACAATCCTCAAAACATGATGTGAGTATTTTCTTTTAAACCACATCCTTGCCAACAATGTTTTGACTTCTAAAATAGTAGTCATCCTAATAGTTTGAAGTGATATCTTGTGGTTTTGACTTGCATTTTCATGATGATTATGGAACTGTTGATTATTTGTATGTCTTCTTTGGAAAAACGTCTGTTCAGGTTCTTTGTCCATTTTTAAATTGGGTGTTTGTATTTTTGTTGTTGAGCTGTTATAGTGTTTGGATGGTAATCTTATCAGATGTTGGTTTTGCAAATATATTCTCCCATTCCATAAATTGTCTTTCCATTTTGATGATTGTTTCCTTTGTTGTGGAGAAATGTTTTAATTTAATGTAGTTCTACTTCAAGAAATTATTACCATGACCAATTTCACAAAGGTTTACTCCAATATTTTCTTCTATGAGTTTTATAATTTCAGGAGTTTTGTTTAAGGCTTCAGTCTTTAGTGTATCATAATAATCCAATTTCTTTTTTTTTCCTTTTCTTTTTTTGTGTGGATATGCTGTGTATCAAGCATCATATATTAAAAAGTCTATCTTCTCACCATACATTTTGGTAACTTTGTTGAAGATTAGTTGACTGTACATGCATGGATGTATTTGTGGGCTTTCTATTGTGTTCCATTAATTTGTGTCTGATTTGATCCCCATACCATGCTGTTTTGGTTACCATAACTTTGCAATATGATTTGAAAGTAGGAATTATGATGCATCCAAATTCGTTCTTCTTGTTCAAGATTTCCTTAGCTATTTGTGGTCTTTTGTAGTACCATACAGATTTTAATATGTTTTATTTCTGTAAAAAAATGCCATTGAAATTAAAAATAATTAATTACTTTTTAAAAATGGGCAAATATATATATTTGTGATTTAAAGCATGACGTTTAACATATTCACACATTAGGAAATGGCTAATCAAGTTAATTAGCATACCAGTTGCCTCACATTCATATCATTTTTGTGTGTGTGGTGAGAATATTTGGCCAACTTTAAATAATCTGTCAAGTTCACCAATTTATGCTTCTGAATTACTGAGTCTGCTGCTAAAGCTCTCTATTGCATTTTTTTGTCCTCTTATTGTATTCTTAATATTCTTAAGCTCCAGGATTTATGTTTAGTTCTTTTTCATGTCTTTATTAAACTATTCATTTTGTTCATGTATTTTTTTCTAATATCATTGAGTTGTCTATATTCTCTTGTAGCTCACTGAGGTTTCTTATAACAATTATTTTGAATTTATTGTCAGGTGATTCATAGATCTTCATTTCTTTGGGGGTCAGTGACTGTAATGGGTGTCATGTTCCTTTGGTGATATCATGTTTCTTTGATTTTTTTGTGTGTTCTTTAAAATCTTGCCTTGCTGTCATTGCATTTGAAGAAGCAATCACCTCCTCCAATATTAACCAACTGGCTTTGAGGGAGAAATGCCTTTACAAGTCAGCTTTGCTAGGAATTCTGAGGAGGCTCTCTCAGGCATTTGCTATCAGTGTGTCCACTCCACATTTCTGGTTCATTTGGTGGAAGATTCTTAAGGTTGTATGTCATCTCTTGATCTTGCCATTCCAGGATGCATTCTAAGAGCCTCTTGCATTTTTCCCCAGAATGGTGCCTAGCAATGCTCAAGTTTATGTGTCTTCTCCCAGTTCCACAGACTTTAGCTGACTTTCTGTGTGAGATGCTTGCGCTCATCCTCCATGACTGTCCCTGGAAAGCTGGCCAAGAAGAAGTGAGGGGTTAGGTATGTGGATTGAACCCATGAGCCAGTTGGTGGATTCTGTATGCAAGACAATACAACAGGATTGAGGGTGGGCTTTCTGATAGAGTCTGTGGAGCTATTGTAGGGGTTGTGACCTTTTCCCTCTGTTCCCGGCCTTTCTCAATGCAGCAAGAAAAAAGTGGGCCTCTTTAGCAGCATCCCACATGACTGGGGAGCTGGGTGCTCACTCACCACAGTCTCATTTTACTCCATGAGAGAAACTGCTGGCTGAGGGACCAATATCATGAGAGTTCAGTGTCTCTTGGCACTGAATTGTGCTACCTTGGGGGAAGAGCCACGCAGATAATGTAAAACTGTTATTAATATCAGCGATGCATATTTTCTCAGATTTCTTTTTCTCCAGTTGTGTGCTGGAACCTTTCTGCTAGACTTCTAGACTCTTAAAAAATGTATCCATGAGGGCATGATGGTAGAAAGGTCCTATTCTGCCATTTTGCTAATGTCACTCTTCCTATCCTGTATGGTACTCTCAATATATAGCCTCATAGCATGTATATATATGTAAAATTTTTACAACATACTTGCTTTATTTACTGTTTGAAAATTCTTTAGGTATTATGCATAAAGCATTTTGTACAAAAGTAGGACTCAGACATTGTTTATATTTGTAGAACTCTCATGATATTGGTCCTAAATGTCTAACAGCAGGGAAATGGAAGAAAAGAATATACCAAAAAGTTGGCTAAAAGTCTATTATCTCTTTATTTCTCTTTCCTCCTCCTATCTTTCTCTTGATTTTGTGCCATCAAGTGTGACAGACCTGATAGATTTTTGAAGTGAGAGACCAAAAAATAACATCAAGTATGTATAAAGCATTGCGAATTTAAAGGCTGCCAAGATAAGCTTTTCCTGCAATTTAAAGTAGAGCAAGTTTTACCTATACAGATGGACAACTGGAGGTTGACACAAACAATTCCCTCAGGACAGTGGTTACCTGGCTCTGTAATTCTGTTTCTTTTATTCTTTCTGAAATGAATGTGGGTAATTTTCTCATGGAGAAAATATACCCACTAGGAAGAATATTCCTTTAAGTAGCCTGATAAAAATGAGTAAAAACTACAGGGCAGTGTTACTTTTGTCTTCATCTTCTACTTATTATATAACACCAGGGAAGTGTCTGAGATCTGTGGGTGCAAGGTGTGACATAAAGAAGGAGGTACTGTGTTCACCTCTCTGTAATTTTTATAAATACGTATATCATATTTAAAGACCAACAATGTAAAACCACAGAAAGGAACTTGTAGAAGCTCCTTGTTGTTTTAACTTGAGTGCAGTTAAGTGTGTTCTCTTACAGGCCAATTCTATGCACATGAACATGAAATGGGCTTCAGTATTGGGAATGGTGGTGATTTTTCTCATGTTCTTGCTCTTAGTAATTCCCTAGCTTTGCCTGCAAGAATTCTGAGATTGTTTAGATTTATATACCATTTATGCAACCTGTGATACACCTCCTATCAGCAAAACAGCCCAGACCCTAATTAGAAAATTTGTCTTCTTGATGGTGCTAATAGGAAACCAAAGATAGTGTTGTTTTAATATGTAACAACAAATGCTCTTTTCTTGTTTAAATCATTGTGCTCATTATTTTCATATAACCAGATATTATCTTATGAGTATTACTAGCAACACAGAGTTCAGGCATGTGAGAAAGTTCTAAATGCTAAGAGGCTCATTTTGTGGCTGTTAAGATTGTGGTGATTTTAACGATTCTATAAAAGGGGCAAGCTATTGTGGTAGCGTGGATTTTACATCTAGTTCTATTATAGGTGCTGATCTTCATCAAGCTTCCTAAAGTAGATGCTTCTCAGTAAAGATTCTAGCAAAGGTTATTATATGGAATATGATGGTTTCATCTACAATATAACTTATGATGTCCAATGACTGCTCATTTGCAGCTATATTTATTAGCTGGAACAGTTTTCCCACTGAATGTGACTCTGAAGCAGTTATACCATAAACCAGAATAAAAATATTTCTTCTAGGCAGCCACTTGGTGTGACTAAGTACTAGCAAAAAAAAAGAAAAAAGAAAAAAAAACATGTATTGAGTCTCTTTAGTCCACTTTTAAGTAATGAATGGCTCCTGTGCCTAAATCTTACATACTTTTATTATCATGGTAGTTCTTGATGATGTGGGCTATAATGAGTTTGGACAATAAATTGATTGAAATGACAAATTGGTCAAGATGGAATGTTTTCAATCCCTGATTTTTCATATATTGTTGAGATTGATGAGTGATAAGGTAGTTTGGAGCAATGTATCTTTCAAGTTTTTGTGTCTGCTTTTAGGAATGTATAGTTAATTTGATGTTTCCTTATCTATTGCTATTTTATCATGTCATATATCACAATTTTATATTTTGTGTAGAAAAATATAGGCAGCAAATTAAACAGCTTTCAGCCAAATTATTAATCTTACTAATGTTATTATTTTTCTGTTTTTTATAATTCCAAGAAAGTTTGGCTAAGAGGTTTAATGCTTAAAGTGTTAGGAAAACAGTTAACAAGGTAATATAAACAGACAGACTTTTGCATTACATAATAATATGGAACTTGTAAGTGACAGGAATCTGAAGTTTTTTATAACATTACAGTACTGCTTTAAGGACATATAGACAAAATGTTTACTTTTTCTTGAAAATGTGGGGGGTAGTATTAGTTTCCAGATTTGTTATTCAAATGACCTATATGTTACAATGTCTCATTGCTATCAAATATCTTTACGAATTAAAAAAAGGAATGATTCAATGTAAAATTTTCAGTACAAGGTCACGATTTTTATGCAAAACAGATGCTAAATGTATTTTGGTTCCTTGTCTCTTGAGTGTAAACTTTGTAGGAAAGAATATTCTTAGTTTGCTCTACTAATAACATATTTATATCAACAAAGTAATGAATGCTCTCTTTAGATAAGCATAAAGACAGAAAACAAAAGTTAAAAATATTTTAACCAAAGTTCTGTGACATTTGCATTAAATACCATAAGACAGATCAACAAAGATCTCTAAGATAAAATTTCATCATTCACAGAATGTATATATGTGTAGTGAAAATCTGTATTATTTCTTTCGCTTCTACTTTGTATTAGATTTTTTTGAAATTTAAAATTAATGGGATTATACATAAATAATTCATAATTTACTTCCATCATAAGCAAATAGAGTATAGATTTAATCATTGCTTTAAAATGGTCTTATGGATAACTCTTTGAAAACTTTTCCTTTTAAAAAGATTCTTCAGGAATTTAGTTAATCAGTCTTCATATAGCCCTGCCTAGTCCCATGATTGAAATAATCTTTCGCCAGGCTCGGTGGCTCAGCCTGTAATCCCGCGCCTTTGGGAGGCTGAGGTGAGTGGATTGCCTGAGCCCGCGGGTTCGAGACCCGCCTGGGCAGTGAGACCTCATCTCTACAATAAATCAAAAAATCAGCTGGGCGTGGTCGTGGATGCCTGTAATTCCGGCTGCTCGGAAGGCTGAGGCGGAAGGGTCGCCGGAGCCCAGCAGGTCGAGGCTGCGGTGGCCGGGAGCGGCCACTGCACTCCAGTCTGGGCGACAGAGTGAGACTCCAACTCAAAAAAAGAAAAAGAAAAAGAAATAATCTTTCATTGGGAAATAAGAGTTCTTAGATTTTTGGGTATATCTGCTCCTAGTCAGGCAACACTGAGCAATAATGAAAAACTGTGGGTATAAATCTTATTTCTTGCATTCATTCTGATCCTCAGTTTCTTCATCCACCATATTGAGATTTGTCTCAGTATATTCATGCTATTATAATAAAACACCAGAGTCTGGGAAATTTTTTTTTTTTTTTTTTTGAGTTGGAGTCTCACTCTGTCGCCCAGACTGGAGTGCAGTGGCCGCTCCCGGCCACCGCAGCCTCGACCTGCTGGGCTCCGGCGATCCTTCCGCCTCAGCCTTCCGAGTAGCCGGAATTACAGGCGTGCACCACCACGCCCGGCTGATTTTTTGATTTATTGTAGAGATGAGGTCTCGCTGCTCAGGCGGATCTCGAACCCGCGGGCTCAGGCAATCCACTCACCTCAGCCTCCCAAAGGCGCGGGATTACAGGCTGAGCCACCGAGCCCGGCTAGGAAATTTACAAAGAACATAAATTTATTTCTCACAGTTCTCATGGGTAGGAAGACAAAGATCAAAGAGTTGGTGATTCAGTGTCTATTTAGAGCTGCTTCCAAGCTTTGCTTCCAAGAAGGTACCTTTTTGCTGTATCCTCTTGGTGAAATAGAGGACAAAAGAGGGCCTAGCTATTTCTCTCTCTAGTCCTTTAATAAGGCATTAATTTCACCCATGAGGACAGAGTCCCTTAATTACTTTCTTAGGACTCCGCCTCTTAATAATGTTGCATTGGAGATTTACATTTCAACATAAATTTTGGAAAGGACACAAACATTCAGACTGTAGCAAGAATCATATCTTAGATCAGTTTAGACAGTGAACTGAAACTATAATGAAGGAGCTTTGTTGAGGGGGAAGGGTTGCTATTTGGAACAGTATCTGTGATGAAATAAAGGAAGCAGGAGAAATTTAACTCCTATACAATTGCAAAAATGGTCTCAACCAATCACACAGAGACCCTTGAGCTGGGATGACCCTTGAAATAGGGTATCTTAAAATGAGGCAAGTAATCCAGGCCTCTATAACTTCCCACCAAAAACGCATTGGATGCAAGCCACCCTCAGAAAAGAGGTTGTAATCTTGAGGAAGACAGCTTCCTCTGGGCAAAGAATTGTTAGGATGTCGTTTAAAAGCTAACTCTGGCAAATGAATGCCATGGTCCTGAGAGGGGAGTTTGAGTAGCAAACTATAGTGCACATTATAGTTAAGAGAGTTAAAAAAAAAAAGACCTGCATGTATGCCTCATATACGCTTTGCAAATTGCAGTTACTGACGAAATAGTAGCCATTATTATGATCATTTATTATGAAGATACATAGCATTTTTGTGAGAATTCCATGGAATTGCATGCAAATTGTTTAAGAATTATTAAGTGCTATAAAATATATAATTAAAATATAGGATGGTTATTTCTTCTTAAGTTCAATCTCCAAACATGTTGTTTCTATGCACACAAATAAAGCACACTGAAAAAAACTGATGTATCATTTTAATTGTTGTATGATTTCATGACACAATGTCTATTCATTTCTCCTGGTTGTTGCCTAACATAGAGAATATACTACATGGAGGTTTAATTCAAAAGCCAAATACAGACATGCATGGTGACCCAAAGTAAGTATTTAGAAGAAAGTTTCTAAGGCATTGAATTTTTCATTGGCCAGTTTACTGGCTTTGAGTTATTTTTAATGGATAAAACATTTTAGCAGCATTCTTCAGAGACTGCTCTGATTTCAAATGGAGCATTTCCAATTAATCTAAGAAAGATATTACATAAACACAAGTTAACAATCTCATGAAAATAGATAATAAAAACATTGCTGCAAATTATTATAGCTTTACTCACTAAGCAATTCAAAGAGTTATGCTAGACATAATCAAGCTCATCCTTGCATCTTCTACAGTCTCTTTGGATGTAGGTATTATTGCCCCATAATAAACCCTTATGAAATACGTTTAGGATAATTATCATGTAGCCTTTTCTAAACCTTGAATTACTAAAATCCATTGACTATTTGCTAGAATTACTTGTCAGTTCAATGGCTGTGTGTGTGAAGGGTGTTAAGGTGGTTAAAATAACTTTTGGAGGAAGACATTACAACACCTGAAGAGGAATAAATATTTTTAATGCACCATTTGACATAGGGTATTTCTTACCCTTATATAACTCCCTCTATGTCAGATTCACGAGTACAAATGTCTTATTCTCCTGGTTCAGTAACTTCTCTTAAATAACATTTGAATGGATTTCTATTAGAGGAGAAGCTTTCCTTAAAGCAGGGCTTTGTTTTACTGGGTGATCTCATTGTATAATACCCATGTACATTTACAAGGTACATTTAAGTCAGTGCATCATTAATGAGTGTTTGTGGGGCTTTTCTGCACCTAGTATCCCTCACTTCATTTTACTTTGCACAAAGCGTGGTAATGTGCACCAAGGGCAGAGATAGCCACAAAAACAAATGGAAATATAGGTGAACTCACAAACAGGAATAAGGACACAATCAGAGACTGCTGAAATACCTTTGTCTATGCCAATGAACATGTCACACAGCAGTAGGTCATCAAAGAAGAGTTGGAACATATTTTATATTTTCTACTTATTATTTAAGATAATAAGTGAGCTACTGAAACACAATATAGCTTAGGCATTTTTTTCCCATAAAATCTGGCTCTGAATACAAGCAGTGCTTTAGTTTATGAAGATTACAACCTGTTTTCTTTCTTACAAGGATTACTCACATTTAGTTGGGATGCTGTGGCTCTGCCATATTGCACTGAGGATGTGGGAGCATCCATCCCGAAGCAGCCGCTGTGCTCACAGACTGTTAAGCACAATGGGAAACCCAACTGTTAAGATAATAGTTCAGGAATGTTGTTAAGAAAGACAGGAAGTAGTTCAGATTTACAGTGTTCTAAAAGAAAGGCTGTTGTGCTTGAGAACAATTGCTTGCTTGTGTTACTTTCACCTACTACAAAATAAATGGAATATGAGTTTCTAAATTCCCTTTCTTATGAAGAAATAGCAACCCAAAGATGATGCTAAAATAATGAATTCAGGGACAGGCTAATGTAAATTAGAAACCATTCATTCAGCTTTTGCTGAAAATCAACTCTATACAAAACTCAGCTTGTATGTTCTACGATTGTGGTCATTTTAGTGTATCTTAGATGCTCACATAATATTAAAATGACACAATCAAAACCACAAAATTGGAGTTTATTTATAAAATTTTCTGCCAACCAGCACAAGCACAGAGTAAAATTTATATATCACAGAATACTGGAGTACTGATACTGCAGTTCTGATACTTTTGAACTCAAATGTTTCATAGCTGCTTCCTCTTCCAGCATTAGCACTGATATTGACATAAAACTATACAGATAGCCATTTTTGAATGTGATTCTGTTTCAGGTGATACGAAGTGAAGAAAAGAAAGGTTGCTTTATTTCTGGGAGTGTATGATCTACAACTTGATTGAATTGGATGTGACTGAAAAAGTTCAGCTTCCATTTACTAGAGTTTGTTACTGCGGTCCTGAAAATAACAAAAAACAAGAAATACTGGACTCAAAAAACCTCCCTAAACCATGGCAAATCAGATAGATTAAACGTTGAGTGATAACCAATTTGCCTCTCATCCAGGTATATTCTGTGATAAGTGGAATTGTATTCATTTGAGCATTGATTTATTAAGAACCACAAGGGCTACAAAGATCTGTAAGAAACCATGAATCCTTGCTACAGAAACTTGTTTTCCCAGCAGAAACATACAACAGGAATATAACTAACTATTGTGTATGCTGGAGAAATATAAATAAAAGACCACGAGTATCTAATAAAAATAAATACCACTAAGAATTTAAGGATTCCAAATTTGGAATAGTTAATAGAGGACCAGGCAGAGAACACAAATAGGAGAAAAAACACACAGAAATAAGAAATAGAGGAGGCATAAACTGCAGGAAGGATGATGAAAACAAGGTGCAGTGGATGTTCCTGAGAAAGTGACAGCAGGAATCCATTTTGATGTGTAGCTCTCTGGGAAGGAAGGCTGTAGAATTGAAGTTAGGAAGCTATGGTTCTGGAGCTGGTTTGGTCATTACCGGTTAGACCTTAGGCAGGTTTCTTGAGATAATTGGTAATGAGTTTAATCTAAGAAAAAGAATGGCTGGACCTGCCCAAATATCTCTAAGGTATTTTCTGACTCTGCAATGTTTTGGTTTCTGGCTCTTGACACTTGCAGTTGTAAGGGGTGCCACATTTGTGTTCTCATAATTAGAAATGTGGGTTTACTAAAGTGGGTGAAATATGATGATTTGTGTTTGTACTTTGTGAAAGTTAAATACAGTCCTTCTTATGGCATGTTAGAATTATGAAAGTTGGTATAGGAGATGGGAGGCAGGAAACACATGAGATGGCAGATCTGAAAGATTTTTTCTTATATGTAGCCAGAACTTTCAGGGTTGAGTAGAACCAGGGATGATGTGATGACAACGGGAAATTAAAATCACTACTGATTATGGTGTTCTGGAATAGTGATGTGATTCAGGTAGAGCTTGAGGGGGAAGCTTTTATTACTAAAGATTGAAAGACAAATGGGAGGTGGGGAATTGAGGACAGGGTGAGGAGTTAGTCTGTATTATGCTGTGGTTTGAGTAGAGAAAAAAGTTGTGATACTATGAAAGACTAACTGGAAGTCTTTTTTTTGGGTATCAATTCATCAGTATGATGTGGGGAGAGATGAGCAAGAGGTAATCCACTTTTTTGAATAAAAATTAGTCAGGAAATTTGCAGAGTGAGAAAAAACTAGGTATGGATAGTGGTACAAAATTTGCTTGGCATCTAAATTAAAGTTTTAGGAACAAAAAACAAATGATTATGGTGCTATGTAATTTTTAATTTTGTTTAATTTAGTTTTCATCACCTATTTTTATGAACTAACTTTATGTCATATTTATTGTTTCTAGTCTTATCTCGCTTTTTCTTTTCTTTTTTAAAATAAACAATTTGGAAGCTACACAATATAAAAAGTACTCCCTTCAGTTAAGAATAAATTCTGGGCTTGGTAAGACTAAGGGTTGCTAGTAGTAAACAAACTGTCAAAGAATTTTTTCATTACTGCACTGACAGATGTCTTAACAAGAGAAGTATCCAGATGAATGTAAAACTAATTAGCAGTACAGCACTTCAAATCTTTGGTTTGTACATAAATAAAGGAAAACTATTCATGCCTGTCAATGAATTTGGGGGAACTGGAATTTTATCATTTAGATGTTTTAAATAATCGATGGGAAACTATAGAAGAAAATCTGTTATTTTGACTTAATGCATCATGCTTTTCTCCACTTAAGCTGAAGTTATGTTCCATTTTGAAGCAAATAAAATGACATTAAGCTAACTTTTAATTTAAGAAGATAGCTGACCTACTAGTTTGATCATAAGCTCCTAAAAATCATGGATCACAGCTTATAAATATATATAAACCTAGTACTGGCATACTGAAGGTGTTCAATATATATTTGTGGAATTAAAACAAATGTTCACATATGTGTGCCATATTTAATGTATATATACTTACACAGATATAACCATACACTTTTTTTTACAAAAGTATGAGATAAATATATATTGTCTTCTATGTGAAACTCCCTTGAATTCACAGCAAATTATAATCACCTTAAGACACAGGTTTCCAGAACTCTTCAAACTTCAGGTCTGTGTGACAGACCTGCCCCACTGGGGAAGTGTGAACCACCATCCAGCTGTCTGAATAGAACTAGCCAAAATGCCCGCTATCTCTGCTGGAAACCACTATTATACAGCTTGGCCTGGGGTGCTTTGATAGCAGCAGGTTCAGAATATGAAAGATGGGCTGTGAGGTGCAGAAACTGCCATTGACCTTGAGAGACTGAAAATGGAGTAGCTCACTATTCAGAAAAGCCGTGCAGGTATCACTGACAGACGATTGGGGGAAATATTGTACTAATTATAGTTAGAATAAAAAGAATGTCACCTATTTTTAATTTTATTCTTAAGGGTTTTTTTTGTGGCTTTCATATTTAAGGTTTAAACTCAAACAATAGGCCTAGGTTAAATTTGGCCTAGGTTAAATTTCTCACATCACATGAGACGTACTCAATTTGGGTCATGTAATATTTTGCTTTTCCTTTTTCTATAATTAATAAAAAGTTCAGTGGTAATATTTTTTCACATAATTAATAAATAATAAATAAAAACTGGGATGATATATAATTCTATCTATATTTGGATACCACTTCCAGGTTTTTAGGCAAAAATGGGAATTTGGTAGATATAAATGACTTTCAGCACTTCTGAGAAAAGTGTAATAAAACATGTCACAGAACATTTAAGCAAGGATAACCATGCAATTTAATCTCTGTATTTCATTTCTAGCCTGTCTTGTTTCTTAGTAAAACTAAAAATTAGAATTATCCCCACAGAAGTAACCTAAATCCAAGTGATTTTGCAGCTGACAGGAGAAATTAGAGAATATTTAAACTTTTAAGTTTATTGATACGTGGTTCATTATTGCAGATGGCATGCAATTTTATAGTTTACTTCTATGAGGGGACTATCTTTTCACTCCAGCTATTTAAAAAATAATTTCTTTAAAAATATAAATTCTATAGTTAAAAGGAAATGTGGTGAATTGGAAACCATCTGACAACATCTTCTAATTTAGCTCTGAATCCTGCTGATTTTTCCAGTGTATGTATTCATTTTATTTTCACCCTTACTTTGATTTGCATTATTTTGGCTAAAGCAGCAACACAATATTTGGCTAAAGTAGCAACACAATATTCACCACACCGGGAAGGTGAGATAAGATTCAAGTGCTAAAACTTTCTTGGCAGCATGCTGTGAAGCATTCCTTAACTTGGAGGCTTGGGAGTTTGGCAGCTAGAAAGCAAGAACTCTGGTGCCCACTCTGGATGAGCTCTCTGGGTATCCCTAAAATACTCAGCAAGAGTGGCACCCTTCCCCGGGAAAGATGGCATTACTGGTAGGCACGTGTCTGAATCAGCTGAGGGCATGCCATCCCTCCATCTGCCTTTCTGCTTGCCCACTAGATAGTGATTAGGTAGAGACTGTTCTTTGTCTTCTGTCCAAATCACCAATTCATGGGTCAGTATAATTTCATGTCTTTGAGTGTTTATTTTTGCCTATAAATAACAACAATAATAAAAGTAAGTTCAATATCATAACATCAAATAGTTTTTTTCTTAAATGTTAATTTTTTATGTTAAATATTAGTATTTGACAAATTCAGAGTTTATACTTTAAATTCCAGATTTTCTAGCCAAGGTCAAATAAGAGAACATTCAAAATGGGCAACAGAACTTGAAGAGGGATTTGGCCTACCTCTCTACCTGTTCCTCCTTTTCATCCCCATGATAACTGCTAAATTTAAGCTTTAATTTTTTTTTCAATTTTCACAAGTGGCACTTGAAAACATTCCCGTTGTAAAAGAATAAAAAATATAGAGACATACTGAGAAAATTCTAAAGTTCTTTAGCCTTAAAATGCCCTTCTTTCCTCTTTCAGTATAGTCTTACTTTCTTGCCCGAAGCAGGTGAATATTGTCCAAAGTTAAGTATCCACTACTGCCATAGAATGCTTGAAATACTAGAAATGAGTTGATTGGAGCCTTATTCAGTGGACTCCATTAATATTAATTTGTGGTTAACAATTGCTTAATATAAAAATTAGTTTTCTATTTTCGGAATTGTGTTTATATTCAAACTAATTTGTATTAATTTTGGAGGTCAAATATCAGTGGCCATCGTGTCAAAACTGTTAATGAAAGTTTAATAGAAAACATCTATTGTATTCTGCATTACACAATATTCGAAACATAATTAATGTAATTAAGAAGCTACATTTTCCATTTCATTTCATTTTAATTAATTTCAGTTTATCTTTCTGTAGCACATGAGACTAGTAACTCCAATATTGGATGACACAGGTTTTGCATTTGTCCCCAGGGCTACTGCAATAGACTTCTCTGTGTCCATACACCTAGGCTCCTTTACATCTTCACCAGCATGAGCCTTATACAAATCTGGCCGTATTTCCCTGTTTCAATTCTTCAGTGAGTTCCCTTTTACCATGATATCATTCTAAGCTTCCTTGTATGATATGCGAGGCTCATGACAATCTGGCCTTTGCCAACCTTCTTTATCTCCTACCATTCTTTATGTTTCATAGAACTTGTCACATAAATTCTTATGTCCCTGTGTCTTTTCATATGCTGTTCCCTCCTTCTAGGTCTCTCTTCCTTGTTCTGCCTGTCTATAGAATTTCTTCAAGTCTCATATAATTCTTCTAAAACTTATTTTGTCCCTAAATACTTTCTCAGTAACTCTAGGCGTTTTTCATCTCTGCATTGCCCCAAGACCCAACACAAAACACCAGTAGATGATGCATAAATGCTAATTTCTCTCTCTGACTCTCCAGTCAGGTATTATGAAGAATGGCTATTAAGCCTTCCTGTAAAACATTCTCTGGTTTTACCAGGGGAGAAAAAGAAATCCATCAGGAAGTAATTTTACTGGGATGTAAATTTCAGGGAGGTGGGTGGGCAAGGATCAGTCTGTTTTATTCATAAATACTCTAAACCCTTAGAACAGTACTTGACACAGACTAGAAACACAATAAATGTGTAGAATAAATAAATGATTAAATTCTATTTTTATTTCCTTTTGATCTTTCTTAAGTACTCAAAGTCTGCCAAGCAAATTTCAGGTTAAAATAATTTTTGTAAAGTCACAAAATATAGAATTAAAAATAGTTATGACTCTCTAAATCTACCTACTTTTGTATACTTGCTACTTTTCTCAGGCAAGGAAAATGATTGCTTTAGCGCAAAACACATAAATTAAAAAACAACAACAACAACAAAAAAACACCTCCTGAATATCAACTCATGGAGATGAAATTCCAAGCAATATTTGTCTGAATTTCCTTTCCCCTACACCTAGAATTTTTTGCTAAAGCCCAGCAAAATACCTTCTGTCACTTTTCACCACTCTCCAATTTTAATATAATCAGCAAATATAATTAAAACTCATTTTTTATCCATTAGTAAGTACTCAACTAAATGTTTTGTTTACAGTTAAACCCAATGTCTCTCAATGCAGTTCACTGCTATGTGAGCTGATTGGAGCCTTATACAATGGACTCCATTAATGTTAATTTGTGGTTAGCTCTGGCTTAATCTAAAAATTAGTTTCCTATCTTTAGGATTGTGCTTATATCCAAACTAATTTGTATTAATTTTGGAGATCAAATATCAGTGGACATCGTGTCAAAACTGTTAATGAAAGTTTTATAGAAAATATCTGTTGTATTCTGTTTATATTCAAATATTTCAATGAGATAATTTTATTAAGTAAAAAAAAATCTATTAAGTATAGCTTTGTCACATTATTGGCTTATTGCCTTAATTTCATTACTCACTGCCCAGACACTTGAAAATATATTGTCTCAATATTTTTGTTCTATTTTGACTGAATAGCCATTTATATAAATAAGCATTTTAGCTCTTTAAGAGAGCTGTGGCTTTTGTAATGACTCGTTTCTTTGGTAGCCAAATTCTTTAAGCTACAAATCAAATAGGTGTGGTAACATGGGCCTTATTTACTTGAGAATTCTGTGTCAATTTTGTCAACAGTATGTAGCTTTTGTAAATCTTAAAGTACTTTCCAGTGTTCTAGTATTTTTCTCTCTTAATGAAAAAACTGAATATACTGACTGAAATATTTTAAAAACAGTAGTTTAAAGTTTTTTTATTATATTATTTTTTAGGAAATTGTTTTTTAATAAAGCTGTTTATAATCTGATACCATACACTGCTTTAATTTCAATTTTTTAACTGCTTGAATATTGCTCATTCTAATATATAAAGAAAGCATATGCTTGTTCATTCATTGTCCACTTCCTCTACAGATTTTTTTTTCCAGAGATATATTCAGATTCAGATTGGACTTTCACATAAAGCTTCCTTGCTTTGTTTAAGCGTGTCATTTAAAAAAGAAACTACAGACATTTTAATTATAACATCATAATACAGTCTCATTCATTAGTGAAGATTAACATCATTTCTCACTACTCAATGCCCATTATTTTTTAATGATCTCAAATGTGTCTTGTATCCAGAGTTTCTCATTAGGACAAATTCATATTTTCCTTATCATTGTTTTGCAGTCCGTGCAGAACTCACTAGTGCTGAATATAGGACTTCTTTTCATTTCTAAGAGCTATTCTGAAGCTTGAGATTGGGTAGAATTTTACTATTTTATACTATATGCTATGTGTAAGACTTTCTTTTGAAAAGTATTTATCTTGATTCTGGTACTCTAAATTGAATATTTTTCAGATATTAGACACTATTTCGCTTGTATTTTTTTTCAAATGGATTTAATATTCACCATCAAAAATTTTTTTTAAATTAAAACACAAAATTAGGGGAATCTAGGCTGTTCTATTTGGTTCTAAGATAAGTGTAACAAGTCAAAATGTAGAACCACTACATACTGAGGTTTCTCACATACTTTCTCTATTCATGGGTATAATGGAGAAACCAACCTACAAAATTCAACCTTTGAATATGATCTTCAAATTTAAAAAGTAAAACAAAAATTGGTTTTTAAAGGTAACATATGCTCAGTAGAAAAATCAAACAGTGTATAAAATTCTAAGTAAGGTGGCAATACCAGTTACATCTATATTTGATTTTTTTTTTTTTTTGAGTTGGAGTCTCACTCTGTCGCCCAGACTGGAGTGCAGTGGCCGCTCCTGGCCACCGCAGGCTCGACCTGCTGGGCTCTGGCGATCCTCCCGCCTCAGCCTTCCAAGTAGCTGGAACTACAGGAGCGTGCTACCACGCCCAGCTAATTTTTTGATTTATTGTAGAGATGAGGTCTAGCCAAGTTGCCCAGGCAGGTCTCAAACCAAGAGCTCAGGCAATCCCCTCACCTCAACCTCCCAAAGCGTGGGATTACAGGCTGAGCCACTGAACCCGGTTTACATCTATATTTGAAATCCCTGGATTACTGAGGTGGTGTCTATTTCAGACAGGGTAATCATGGAAAGCCTCTCTGAGGAGGAGATATTGAAGCAGAGCTCTCAATTGAGGAGAGAGTCATCAACTTTGGAGGATAAACAAATCAGTAATAGAGCAAAGTCCTCCAGCTCCAAGGCAGGAATATGCTTAGCAGGTTAGAAGTATGTTATATGGGCCTGTGAGTATGAACCAAAGGGATAGCAATAATGTTGAACTGGTAGGCGAGTAGGAGTCTCTTAGGTCAAGGTAGAGCGTTTATTATGTGTGATTAACTCCCTTGAGGGGTTTGAGCAGAGAAGTAAGGTGATTACCTGCGCGTTACAAAAAGAATACTCTGATGTCTATGAGAAGAATAAACCACAGGCGTGAGTTGATGCAGGTAGATTCGCACACTCTCAAAATTGTATATAAAGATGACCCATATATATCTGCAACTTTTCATATGATCACATGTCATGAATTATTTAAATGTTACACTTGGTAGGGGTTTGCAGCAGTGGTACCATTGACATTTTGGGCCAGATAATTTTGTTGTGGAGACTGTCCTATGTAGTGCAGGATGTATAGCAGTATCTCTGGCCTTTAGCCATTATATACCAGTAGCATGTTTTTCCTAGTTGTGACAAAATGCCACAAATACCTGCGGACATGGTCAAATATCTCTAATGAGACAAAATCACTCCTGTTTGTAAACTACTGGAATAGGTAATGCTGTGGTGACAAAAACTCCAAATTTCAGTAGCTTAACACGGTTCAGAACTTGTTTCTCACTCATGCAAAGTCTGCAAGGAGTCCAACAGTTCTCAAGTGTAGCTTTCTTTTAAGTTGTAGGATACAAGTCATGTCATGTAGAAAGGCCATCAGGATTTCAAATGATCACGGCAAGGAAGACAGAACTAGCTTTTAGTGCTTTTGCCCAAAAGTGACTCATGTATTTTGTGCTCACGATCTTCTGGCCAAATCTTATGGCATGGCTTCTAACTGCAAAAGGCTAAGAAAAGTAAAACACATGGATGTTTGGTGACCAATAAATAGCTCTGCTTCTTTTCTGTGTACCATATGCCACTGGTCTAAAGCAATTCTGAAATTTTGCTGGACAGGTACTGTGCAAATCTTTTACTTTTGGAGTATGGGGAGTCTTGAAATTAGACTCTAAGAAGACAAAGTATCTTTGATTGTTCTTGACTCTGATACTTTCAAACTCCATTCATTTGGAGATTTTTTTTTCTTTTTATCTTTTTCTGATACATCTGAAGTGGGTTTAGGTCTCTGCTCTCCTTGGTGGCTGCATAGATTTGTCTGTTGGACTGTGGAGCCAAGGGTTGTTTTAGTTTTGAACAACCAAAGACTTTAAAAAGCAAAACATGGTTTCCTTGGCAGTATAATTTACTTATAATGTCAAAAGTCTTCCCGTCTTTTAGATTACTTTCATTTCCACATGACAGTAACTTCATCTATAGTTCATTTCTAAGCATAGTTCTTCCATCTGTTTTACTTCTTTCCTTCCTTGACTTTAAAATTCTCCTTTTAAATTTAATGGTAGTTAATTTGAAACTATCTGGAGCAGGAAGTAGAAAGGCAGCAATACCAGCTATATTTTTAATTTGAATTTGAATTTGAATTAGTCTGAAAATAGATACAAAGTTTCTGGGGCATGGACATATTATTACTTATACTAATAACTGAACTGGCTCATTAATTATTCTCTATTCTTAGATGATGTGAGGAAAGCCAGATAGATGTCACCTTACATGCATAGGATCTGTACTCTAAGTGAGAAACCCAAAGCATATGAATCTGAAACTGAGAGAGGGAACAAAAATTTTAAACCCTCATATTAACAAATTCTCCCTGGAGACAGAAGTCCAATGTATTTGGTCTTTACCCTCTGGAATGTAAATCAATATCTGGAGAGATGGGAGTGGACAAGGCAAGCCCCTACCAGTTTACAAGCCCTGGAATATCTCCATGGCCCCAGATCTCATCCTCCTTTGAAAGATAACATGTGCGTACCTCCATCCTCTCCCTGATAAATATTGTTGATTCAATTATCTTTTAACTTCCAAGTCTTGTCCTTAATTCAGATTCTAGTACAATGTGTTTCAAAAAACACTTCCTGACAATATTCTTAATCTAATTTTAGCCCTGAATCTTTTCAATCTGTGATATGTTTTACTGATTACTTTTTACTCAAAGTTTTTTTTTTTCAACTTAACCAAAACAATAGCTTTTTATTGAAAGGAAAATTCAGTTACAAACATCAGAACTATTTATATTTGTTGAGAAATAATAGGATAAAAAGTTTGTGGAATGACAGTTTAAATTTCTAAAATTTTATATTTTTACTCTATGTTATACTATGCTAGTGATATTAATGTAGAAATTTTAATAAATATTCTCTAGTTACAATATAATTTATTATATTAATTTCATGGTCCCGGTTATGCCGGATTAACAAGCAAATCCAGTATCTCTATATTTTCAATTGTATAAATCCTTACTATTCCAAGAATGATTTGTACATATGTTTAATATGTATTGTCTCATTTTAAAGTTATCCAAATTATTTTTAAAAGTTTTATATTCCACAATGATTAAATCTATTAATAAAATAGTCTATGATATTTTTTAAATAAAAAATTTGGTGTTGCATTTGAAACATGATTTAACAAAATTATATCTAGGAGAAAAACTGTATTTCCACATGATATCATACTTGATAAGACGTCCCTCAAGTATGAATGATTTGATATATAATGTTTTGGTTTGCTGTTGATCATAGTCACACTATTAAATGCTCATAATATTTCATTCTTATTTTAATTGTCTTTTTTCATGAATGCTTGCATTTTCTTCTTGCTTTCGTAGGCATTATCACTGATATGGCTAAATTCCCCTGGGCCTGTAGTCCACCTGCCCCATCTCTTTTCATATAAAGAATAATCCTGACCTGTGAGGATCCTTATGTGAGACTGTGTTGTACACCATTGTGTACCATAGTGCTCTTTCCAGCAGTCACCTCTTGTCCATCATACAAACCTAAAAGACTGCACACTGTTTTCTGATCACTGGGGGAAAATCTGAGTAACAAGTTCATGGAAGCCCCAGAATTTGCCTATCTCTGGATGGAAAGTTATGAGGTCTGGAATATAAGATGTATGTTTTAGAAGAGATGCCACAGGCTTTGGGAGGGTCCTTCTTTAGATTCTATGGTCTTGGACCTTATGAAGGGGTTTAAAAGGACCAAAAACAATCTTTTAATTGTGGCTGCTGGGAAAAGAGCACCAGCTCCACGGTCTAGAGAAGTTAGTGATCAAGGTCAGCTTATAACAACAAGGGTACCTGCATAATGAACATTTGTATACCTAACTCTGAATTATACCCCACATCTTTAAAATAAAATATTTAAAATTAATTAAAAAAATAAGTTATTGGTGTGAGTGTTCTGTTAATAATGACATGGAAATCTTTGCTAAAGCAATTTCTACATTGATTATATTTTTCCTTGTGTATGTTCTCTTATGTAAAATCACATAAATGTTTACATGAAAGCTTTTTTAATTACTATTAGCACATTTATATGTTTTTTCTGTTTGTATTAAATGTTGAATCTGACTTCTGGCAGGTTTTCCCATATATATTACATTCATAGGGTGTATCCCCAGCATGTTTTTACTAATTTTCAGTAATATGGGGTTGCAAATGGAAGATTTTCACCACTTTTATTACATTCTTAGGACTTCTTCCCTTTGTATTTTTATATTCGGTGATAATCAGTGAAGACTGATTTTCAGTTGAAGGATTTCCCACACTCATTACTACATTCATAGGATTTCTTCATTATCTGAGTTCTCTTAGTCGAAATTAAAGTTCATTATTTTTAAAACCTTGTTCATGCTTATAGTCAAGGTGGTATTTCAAATTTTCAAACTTCTTTTGCTGAATAAGTTTGTAATTATTGACCTTCTCGCTATATTTTCAGGTTCTAGTCAGGAAAACAGAAATCCTATTAAGTGTGTACATAGAAAAAAATGTCATGTAGAAAATTTATTTTTAAAAGATATTGCAGACTGAAAAAAACCACAAAAAAGACACTGAAGTACCACAGATAATAATTACAAGAATAAATGATCACCTTTAAGACTAAGGAACAATGGGAAGAGATTGGGGATATTATACGCTAGAAACATGAAGTAGGGGGTTATTGAACTGGAACTCGAACTTTTAAGGAATGATTGATGCCTGGTTGCTGTTGGAAGGATATCAAAGGAGGATCCTTTAAAAGCTGGGGCTCAGATCCCGGAGAAGAGGATACTTTGGCTATTGCTGTTACCTTTGATTAACTGTGATCAGACAGGTCCTAGGAATGTCAAAAATGCCAGGGTTGGGAACAAACTATTTATTCTGAGATGAAGGACTATAGCTGAGAGATGCTCACAAGAATAGGAAGAAACCAAGATGACCTAAGTTCATTTTCCATTCTCTTTCCTGAAAGTCTCCTTACAGTTCTCCCTATTTGTAGGAAGTTTAGTTTAAATATCACTTAGCAGAGTCCACTCTAACTACTTTTCAAAAGTTATCTGACCAATCTTTCCGCCACCCCTGAGAAATGATGATCAGCTTTTCTTCTTCTCATGTCGGCAAACTAAGTATCAATAGTAGCAATAAAGAGATCAGCTTTGGTGAAGAAGTGTTCATTCGTCAATCCATATAGAACAGTCACCATGGACACTTTTCATGTGTGCATGATCAATTGAGCAAGTACTCAGTGACTAAGGAAAGAATCTGACTGACACCAGTAGAACATGTTATTCTTTTCATCTGATTTCAGAAAGATTCTTTAACAGTGGCTGCCTTGATGAGCATGACCATGAGATACAAAGATCTTCATTTCCTGTGCCTGTTGCAAAAGTTCATCTATACATCTCTTCTCTAGACCTTCTTCTATCAATCTTCTAATCTATTCTTTTCAAGTAATTGAAAGTGTAGTCAAACTGTTAGCTATCCCCATGCATCCATACTCTGTCCTTCTCTCAGTCCAAAGAAACTGAGAAATCAAATGTATGATTTAAAATTCTTTTTTGGGGGGACAAGTTTCTTCACTGTTTTTCAAGAACAGTTGAGTAGAGCTGTGATCCTACAAAGTACACTTCCTGTTGATTCAAGAATATAGTGCAAAATCACCCATAAAAGTCTGAGTTCTTTTTTTTTCTTAGGTCAACTGGTCACTAGAACAATTCATTAGGTGTAAATGTATTAATGGTTTTAAAGAGAAGAGACAATGCAGAAAGAGTAAGCATTAAAGAATCTTATCCACCTCTCAGTGTAATTTACTTCTGCCTTCTGGACTGGCTTGAGTCTAATCTTTTATAAATCATTTCTATTTGATGTTGAATTGCCATTATAAATGTCTGATCTTATGGTCTGATGTCAAGTCTATTCTCAGTGAGCATTGTCACTTGTTCATTTGTAATGGAACAGGACTTCCTAATAAGTAAGGGGATATTTCTAAAAAAAAGATTAATGGTGAATGAGAACCATGGAGCAATGGTTTTGGTCCCAACCTCTATAGGTCTGTACTTCATTTCTCCTATTGAAGATTTCCAGAGCTGTATATGATTTTCTATTTTTTTTAAACACTATATCATTAGATCTTCTGTGCCAATAGGCTTATATTAAAGCCTGGAACAACTACAGATCCCTCTCTCACTCTGAGTCCCATTCAAAACAGTTAACCTTAAGGGCTACTCTGTAAATTGGTCAGAATAGCATAATCCAAAATACTATATAGTCATCCCTCAGTATCCACAAGGAATTGGTTCCAGGACCCTTGTGGGCACCAAAATTTATGATTGCTCGAGTCACTTATATAAAATGGCATAAAATTTGCATATATAAACCTATGAATATCTTTAAATCATCTCTAGAGTACTTATTTGTATTTATTATTATTATATTGCTAGTTTTTCTTTTTTCCAAATAATTTTGATTTGCTGTTGATTGAATCCATGAATACAAAACTCTCAGATATGGAGGGCCAAGCACTGTGCCCCCTTTTTAATAGTAAAAGGGTAAAATGCAGCACTTTATCTTTTACTCTACATTAAAATTCAGTAATTTATCTTTTACTCTAGAGTAAATGTCCTAATAACCAGATTCCAGAAACTGGAATTAATCACTGAAGTGATTAATCTCTAAATTTTCATATGATTTTTCTCCACTTTCTAGATCACAGGTGTCTTACTAAATCATCTAAGGCAAATCCTGTTCCTTCTCATTACTTCTAATTTGTATGATATCATCAATGTGGTGAAAAAATGTGGTATTCTGTATGATTTCATGATGATCCATACCTGGGCATCCTAGAGTTAAGTAGAGAACAGGAGTTAATATGTTTCTAAACAACTTTTGACCCTGTCAGGCTAAAGTAGACTTATCTTTATGATTCTTGACAGTTGATAAAGAGGAAAAAAACAATTGCCAAATCAATAGCTGCATATCAGTTACCAGGGTCTTTGATAATTTGCTGTAATAAAAATAATACTTTTATAACAGCATCTGTAGTTGGTGTAATCACCTGATTAATTTTATGGTAGTACATAGCCATTTGCCAAGATCCATCTGTTTTCTCCTGGTGACTGATCTCTGTTTGTTGGATAGTTATGGTTTACTATGATGGTAGAGAGAGAAAGTTCTAGGAGATTCCACTTGGTTCTTTTATAATAGCCTTTATTACATGAATGAGGGAGAAAATATGGAGATCTTGTCAGTGATCAAGCACATCTGTTTAAATTATGTGACCAGGAAATGAGGATATATCACAAGATGTGTCCTCAGCAATTCCCCTACTGAGAATATACTTGGAAGAACTCAAGTCACCCTACAAAAATGATACCTGCACACAAATGTTTGTTGCAGCTTTATTCACAATAACAAAAACATGGAACCAACATGCTATCCATTGAAGCCGGACTGGATAAAAAAATTTGGTACATATACACAATGGAATATTATGCAGCCATAAAGAAGGTCAGACATATGGACTTTGCAGCAACTTGGATAGATTTAGAGTCGATCATACTCAGTGATCTATCACAGAAACAAAGAACAGAGTACCATATGTTCTCACTCATAAGTGGACCTTGAACAATTATAATACTATAAGAAAGGGTTGTGGGAAACTGCCAGGGGAGGGGAGTGGATTTGGCAGTCGGGGGAAACTGCTAGCAGAGGGAGGGACACATCTCATCAACAAGGGAACGCACGTGCATAATCAGTATTTGAATACCTAACCCTGAATTGTACCCAACGTCTTTACAATTAAAAAAAAACTGGCTGACCACATGCAGAAGATTGAAACAGGACCCCTATCTATCCCCAATGCACAAAGGTTAACTCCAAATGGATCAGAGACCTAAATGTAAAACCTCAAACCATAAGAACCTTAGAAAAGGAAAGAAATACCCTCATGGAAATCGGAACTGGCATTAAATTCCTGAACAAAACCCAAAACCCACAGGTCATAAGAGAGAAGATAGACAAGTGGGACCTTATTAAACTGACAAGCTTCTGCAAAGCCAAAGAAACCATAAAGAGAGCAGGGAGACAGCCTACAGACTGCGAAAAAGTATTTGCCAACTCCAGGTCTGACAAAGGCTTAACATCCTGGATCTACAAGGAACTCAAACATGCTGAAAAGAAAAAAACAAATAACCCCATTATAAAATGGGCAAAAGATATGAACAGACACTTCACAAAAGAGAACATCCGAGCAGCCAACAAACACATGAAGAAATGCTCAACCTCACTAATCATCAGGGAGATACAAATCAAAACCAGATTGAGATACCACCTAACTCCAGTCAGAATGGCAATTATCAACAACTCAAAAAATAACAACTGCTGGAGAGGGTGTGGCGAAAAGGGAACACTTCTACACTGTTGGTGGGAGTGTAAACTAGTGCAACCTCTGTGGAAAGCAGTGTGGTGATTCCTAAAAGCTCTAAAAATTGACCTTACATATGACCCTGCAATCCCCCTACTGGGACTATACCCTGAAGACCTCAAATTACTCTATAAAAAAGATACCTACACACGTATGTTTATCACAGCGTTGTTCACAATAGCAAGAACCTGGAAACAACCATGCTGCCCATCAAAAGAGGACTGGATTAAAAAATTTGGTACATATACATGGTGGAATACTACGCAGCCATAAAAAAGAACAAAATCATGAATTTCGCAGCAACCTGGATGGAACTAGAGTCTATAATACTGAGTGACCTCTCACAGAAACAAAGATCTGAGTATCACATGTTCTCACTCATATAATGGACCTTGAACATCCAATATAATACTATAAGAAAATGACTGACGGTACTGGAAAACTATGGGGGGGGTGAGATTTACAGTCGCAAATATCTGTCTGGGGAGGGGGAAACACCTCTTATCAACAGGGTGCCTGAATGAAACGTAATTGTACACCTAACTGTATCCCACAAAATCATAATAAAAAATATTGATTAAAAAAAAAAAAGGGTCCTTGGAGAAGAGGCCCAACAGGGTTGAAACTAATGTCTATAGAAGACATTTGGCTACTTCAGGAACTTGAAGGTGGTAACTTATAGAGAAGAGTTCAACCTCTGAGGACAGCACTGCCTAAATGGATTCTAGAAAACATTAAAAGAGTGCAATGAAACTGGTTCTGAAAAAGTTGAAAGATGTTGGAGACTGGCACCAATTGCTGAAGTGAGGAGACATTACTGATAATGCTGCTGGCAACAGTAAATTCATAGAAAGGAGCACATCTCTTTTCACTTCTCTCTCAATCCTTTTGGGTACCCCACTTATTAGAATCTAATAGAAAACCAGGTGACACATGAATGTATTTTGTAGAGTCCTAGCTCCAGAGACATGGAGACTAAGAGAGAAGGATAGAGTTTGGGCTCAGAAATCAGAGCTAATAGCCAGATTATCCATTCTGAGTATGTTCATAAAGATTTGCTCCAGTAAGCATTTTCTCACTTTCAAAATCAATTGTTAATTTCCTGGATTGATTAGCCTTATTGGTCCTTTGGTTTTTGAAAAGGCTTTTCTTTGAAAGCATCAATTTTGAATTGTATTTTATACCCTTATGATAGGTGGCATATTCCTAGATACATGTTTGAAGGGAGAGGTTTTGTACTCAGATTAGAGTATGCATCTATACTTTTTTTTTTTTTTTTTGAGTTGGAGTCTCACTCTGTCGCCCAAACTGGAGTGCAGTGGCTGCTCCCGGCCACCGCAGCCTCGACCTGCTGGGCTCCGGCCATCCTTCCGCCTCAGCCTTCCAAGTAGCTGGAATTACTACAGGCATGCGCTACCACGCCCAGCTGATTTTTTGATTTATTGTAGAGATGAGGTCTCGCTGCTCAGGTGGGTCTCGAACCCGCAGGCTCAGGCAATCCGCTCACCTCAGCCTCCCAAAGGCGCAGGATTACAGGCTGAGCCACCGAGGCATCTATACTTTTTAAATACAGTATCTCTATTAGCATTTTGCTGCTGATGTATAAATCAACATTTTGCGATTGATGATCACTGTGCCTTCCCTTGTTTCTGTCTATCACTAAATCACTAACTTTCCAGACTCTTTCTAGGTAAGTCTGACTTGGAAATTCTTCCTCTATTGCCTGACATTATATTCTTTGCTCCAACTGGAGTGTGAGTTTAGTGCTATGATAACCCACTGAAATTAGTTTTGTCTAAATTTTCATCATCACATCAACGACCAAGTTCCTTGCATAGGGTCTAGGAATTACTTACCACCTGGCATGTACAGTCACATTCTTGAGTGTCACTGAGCTCTATGATGTGTTCATTTTCTGCTGCTCAGAGATATGGCAAAGATCTGTGAAGGTTTCCATGGCATAATCTTCTTTCCAATTTCATGTAAAATCTAAGTCATTGCACTACTCAGTCACCTTTAATTTCATTTTTACTGCTAAGGGTCTAGAAGAAATGTCTTCTATAAATCTTTAATACCCCAAATGATTTTTTTTTTGAGTTGGAGTCCCACTCCATCGCCCAGGCTGGAACGCAGTGGTACACTCACAGTCACCCCAGCGTTGACCTGCTGGGCTCCAGTGATCCTTCCACTTCAGTTTTCCAAGTAGTCGGAAATAGAGGTGCGCGCTACCATGCCCGGCTAATTTATTTTTATTGTAGAGACGTGGTCTCGCCAAGTGCCCAGACTGGTCTCGAGCCTCCAGGCTCAGGCAATCCACTCCCCTTGGCTTCTCAAAGTGTTGGGATTACAGGCTGAGTCACCGAACTCGGCCCCCAAATGATTTTTTATTTCTTTTTTGAATTTGCTAATTCTGCTCTCAGTTCTTTGCTTTCTTGTAATACCTTGCCATACACAGTAGGTTAGCAGTCAACACTCAGTTTTGAGTTTATTTAATCATAATCATGAACCCCAAATTAAAAGTTTATTAGATATATTCTGTTTTAAGTTTTACCTTGTCTTCAATTTTATCAAATGTTTTCTACTGCATAACATGAATCTATATCTTGTTACCTTCTGAAACTAGTTTTCTTCTTAACTTCTGACTAAGCCAATGCCATATATTTTAGTTTTTTTGTTTCAATAGTATATTATTTTTGGTATACACATTTTAATAGGTTAAGCTAGTCTCTGTGATAGAACTAATACATCCCCAAAGCTTATTAGTGGCATGTTTAAGTTTGTGTCCTGATCTCACAGAGTCTGTTGTGTATCTAGTAGCTATTCTCCAAAAAACAAGATTGACTTAGTGACACAGGCAGCATGTGTCTTGCTATTTGGGCACATGGTTTCTAGTTCAGGGACAGAGGGAGATGAAGGGTCAAATGCTGTTTCTTAAATGTTTCATCACAAAAGTGTCATCTGTCACTTCTGCTTACCACTCATAATTCTTAGCTGATTATATGATCTGGACACCTTACTTTCTAAGAACTATCTATTCCACAAAATGTCACCTTGATTTCTTGCTGACATTATGTGGAATATATAGTTCTTTGTACCATCTATAATTCTGGATATTTTCAGTCTTTCCATATTTGGAAGGCTTGAGCTTAAATATGTTTAATTATGCTGATTTGCCTTTTGGATTTCTTTACTGTTAAATTTATATTTATTTTCTTTGCACAAGTTTTTGTTGTTAAATGAGAATGTTGTTAGATTTTGTAGTTGACAATGGCCCTCTGATGCTATAGCTAAAGAATAGTGCCTTGCAGTCATAATCTTTTGTTCTTTATATATCCCTAGTATATGTGCAATTGGAGGCATTGTTTCCGCATTTTTTTGAAAACGATTTAAAAATTTTTTAAAAATATTAATTTATCTTTTATACATTTTATTTTAAAGATGTGGGGTACAATTCAGAATTAAGTATACAGGTGGACATTGTAAAGGTAAAGTTTGGGCCTCCCTTTAGTCCCCACTTTGTCCTGTCTGAGATCAGATACCCTTATTGATGCTGTGTCCCCATTCCCTTCCTGGCAGTATTCTGCTACTGCCAGTCCCTTTTTTTATTGTATTAAGGTAAATGTTCAAGATCTGCCTATGAATGAGAACATATAGTACTCTCTTGTTTGTTTCTGTGATAGATCACTGAGTATGGTAGACTCTAAATCCATTCAAGTAGCTGCGAAGTCTGTATGTTTGTCTTCATTATGACTGTGTAATATTCCATTGCTTATGTGAATCCACATTTTTTTTTTATCCAGGCCAGTTTCAATGGGCAGTAAGGTTGGTTCTATGTTTATGCTATTGTGAATAGTGCTGCAATTAACATACATGTACAGGTATCTTTTGAGTAGAATGATTTGAGTTCCTCTGGGTATATTCCCAATAGGGGAATTGCTGAGTCATACAGAAGGTCAGTTTCTAGTTCTTTCAGATGCCGCCACACTGTCTTCCAAAGAGGTTGCAGTAGTTTGCATTCCCACCAGCAGTGTAGAAGCGTTCCGTTCCTTTTACTCTGCATCCTCACCAGCATCTGTTGTTGTTTGTTTTATTAATGATGGCCATTCTTCTGGGGTTAGGTGGTATCTCACTGTGGTTTTGATTTGCATTTCTCTGATGATTAATGAGGCTAAGCACTTTTTCATATGACTGTTGGCTGCCCGTATATCTTCTCTTGAGAAATATTTGTTTCTTTTACCTGCTTTTTAATGAGTCTGTTTGCTTTTTTCCCTTCAGCACATTTGAGTTCCTTGTAGGTCCTGGATGTTAGGCTTTTGTCAGACATATAGTTGACAAATATTTTTTCCAATTCTGTGGGTTGTCTCCCTGCTCTCTTGATAGTTACTTTTGCTTTGCAGAAAGTTTTCAGTTTGATGAGGTCCCACTTGTCTATCTTATTTCTTATGGCATGGACATCTGGAATTTTGATCAAGAATTGGTTGCTTACTTAAATTTCTGTAAGGGTGTCTCCTGTGTTTTCTAAGATTTGTAATGTTTGAGGTTTTACATTTAGGTCTTTGATCCATTTAGAGTTGCTTTTGTGTATGGTGATGGGTAAGGGTACCATTTCAATCTTCTGCATGTGGTCAGCTAGTTTTTCCGGCACCATTTACTGAATTAGTCCTCCTCTCCCCAGTGGTTGTTGGTGGAGACTTTGTTGAAGATGAATTGGTTGAGAAATTGAAGTTTTGTTTTTGAAATCTCTACCCTGTTCCATTGGTCCATATGCCTGTTCTCATACCAGTACCAGGCTGGTTTGATTTTTTTAGCCTTACAGTAAAGTTTAAAGTCTGGAAGTGTGATACCTTCCACTTTGGTTCTTTTTTAAGGATTGTTTTGGCTATTTGTGATGGTTTATGTTTCTATATGAATTTCTGCATTGTCATTTCCAGGTCTGAGAAGAATGATGTTGGTAATTAAATAGCTATTGTGTTGAATCTGTAGATTAAACATCCTAACAGTGTTGATTATTCCAATCCATGAGCATGAAATATTTTCCCATTTGTTTGTGTCTTCTTGGATTTCTTTGAGCAGTGTTTTTGTAGTTTTCTTTTTTTCTTTTGAGTTGACATCTCACCCTGTTGCCCAGACTGGAGTGCAGTGGCCGCTCCCAGGCACTGCAGCCTCGACCTACTGGGGTCCGGCGATCCTTCCGCCTCAGCCTTCCAAGTAGCTGGAACTACAGGCACGCGCTACCATGTCCGGCTAATTTTTTGATTTTTATTGTAGAGCTGAGGTCTCGCCAAGTTGCCCAGGTGGGTCTGGAACCCGCGGGCTCAGGCAATTCACTCACCTCAGTCTCCCAAGGTGCGGGATTACAGGCTGAGCCACCAAGCCCGGCCTGTAGTTTTCATTGTAAAAGTCCTTCACTTCTATGGCTAGGAAGATGCTAAGATATTTCATTTTTTTGTGAATGGAATTGTGCTTTTTATTTGGTTATTTGCCTTTTTGTTGAATGTGAATGTCTTTTGCAATTTATTTTGTATCCTGAGACTTTGCCAAAGTTCTTTACAGTGCAAGGAGGTTTTTGACAGATTCTCTTGGATTTTCAATGTGTAGGATCATATTGTCAGTAAAGAGAGAAAACTTAACTTACCCTTTTCTTATCTGAATATCCCTGATTTCCTTCCCTGTCTAATTGCTTTAGCTAGAACTTCCCACACAATATTGAACAGGAAGGGTGGGAGTGGGCAGCCTTGTCTTGTTCTGGTTTTCAGGGGAAATGCTTACAATTTCTGTCCATTTTTTCATAAGCTGGCTGTTGGTTTATCATAGATGATATTTACTATTTTGAGGTATGTTCCTTCTATGACTAGATGCTCGAGGTTTTTTATCAAGAAGGGTTGCTGGATTTTATCAAAAGCTTTTTCATCTAATGATATAATCATGTGATTCTTATTCTTGTATCTGTTGATGTATTTAATTACATTTATGGTCTTGCAAATGTTGAATCAGCCCTGCATTCTGGGGTTGAAGCCTACTTGGTCATGGTGGATGATTTTTGAGATGTGTTGTTAGAATTGATTTGCTAGAATCTTGTTGAGGATTTTTGCATCTATGTTCATTAGGAATATTGGTCTGTATCTCTCTTTTTTTGTTGTATTGTTACCTGGTTTGGGTATCAGTGTGATATTAGCTTTGTAAAATGCTTTGGGAAGAATTCTATCTTTCTAAATTTCCTGGAATACTTTCAATAATATTGGCATCAGCTTCTCCTTGTATGTCTTGTAGAATTCTGCTGGAAAGCCATCTGTTCTAGGACTTTTTTTTTTGTAGATAGTTTTCTTATAATGAAGTCAATTTCCTGGGTTGTTATTGGTCTGTTTAGTGTTTCAATGTCTTCTTGTTTCAATCTTGGAAAGTTGTTTGATGTCAGAAAGTCCTTGATGTCATTTAGGTTTTCAGGTTTTTTTCCAGACAGTGTGCATAGTAATCTCTGATAATCTTTTGCATTTCTTCTGGGTCAGTTGTGATTTGATCGTTTTGTATTTCTGATTGTGATTACTTGGGCTTTTTCTCTTTTTTTTTTTTCTTGTTCTTTCTGGCTAGGGTTCCATCAATTTTGTTTATTTTTTCAAAGAACCAGCTATTTTTTTGTTGATTTTTTTCTATGCTATTTTTGTCTTCTGTGTTCCATTTTGGGCCTTTACTTTTGTGATCTGGATTCTGCTAAAGTTCGAGTTTTTGTGGTCTTGTTTTTTCAGCTCCTTTAGGTGATTTATTAGGCTGTTTACTTGTGAACTTTTCATTTTCTTGATGAGGGTCCATAGAGATAAAAATTCCCCTTAGAACTGATTTCATGGCATCTAAGATGTTTCTTCATTTTCATTTGTTTCCAGAAATCGTTTACTTTTTTTTTTTTTTTTTGGTTTCTGTGTTGACCCAGTAGTTATTCAGCAGCATGCTGTTTAGTGTTCATGTCTTTGTGGATTTGGGGGGAATTTTGTTAGTGTTGATATTTAGTTTTATTCCAGTATGGTCTAATAAGGTGTATGATGGTATTTCAATCTCAGGAAATTTGTTTATGCTTGATTTATGGTCAAGGATGTGATTGATTTTGGAGTATGTTCCATGTGGTGATGAGTAGAATGTATATTCTGTGGTTATTAGTTGGAGTGTTCTGTAGGTATCTATTAAATCCATTTGGTTAAGTGTCGAGTTGAGTTTCTGAATCTCTGTGATTTTTTCCCTCAATGATCTATCTAGGGTTGTTAGTGGAGTTTTTAAAGTCCTCAGCTATAATAGAATTATATATAGAATTAATATATTTTTTATAGTTTGCTTAGTAGCCTGTTTATAAAAACTATTGCTCCTGTGTTGGATGCATATATGTTTAGGATGGATAGTCCTTATTGATGGATTGAACCTTTAATCATTATGTATGATTAAAATTTTTGATAGTTTAAAAGTATTTTGTCTGATATTACGTTCATGACTCCTGCCTCTTTCGTGTCCATTCACCTGGAAATTTGTTTTCCATCCTCTAACTTTGAGTCTGTGTGCATCCCTTGTGGTGAGAGGAGTTTCCTGGATGCTCCAAATTATTGGGTCATAGTTTTTGATCCAGTTTGCAATTTGTATCTTTTCAGTGGTGCTTTTAGTACATTCATGTTCAGGTTGATTATTGTAATGTGATTGTTTATCCCTATCATGAGGCTCTTATAAAGTTTTTCCTTTGTTTGTTTATTTTCTTCTAACTTTTCAGTTGATGTATGTGTGTGTTTTCCTGTTTGCAGGTGTAATGTATTCTCTGTTGGTTCTCTGTTCTCTACTCTCTTGGAAAGTGTGTGGTCATTCTTTTTTTAAATTTCTTCTCTGTTTAATACTTTCTTAAGTGTCTCCTGTAGAGCCGCTCTGGAAACCACATAATCTCTTAGTGATTGGATGTCTGTGAAGTGTTTTAATTATCCAACGCTTATGAATCTGAGCTTGACCAGATAGGAAATTCTTGGTTGAAATTGTATACCTTTGAGGACTTTGAATACTGGACTCCAGTCCCTTCTTGCTTGTAGTGTTTCTGCTAATAGGTCTGCTATTCTGATAAGTTTTCCCTGGCAGGCAGCTTGACCTTTTTCTCTCGCTGCCTTTAGGTTTTTTCCCTTTGAACCTACTTTGTGTAGGTGAATTACTATGTGTCTAGGAGTTGATCTTCTCCTTTCCTGTCTTGTAGGAGTTCTCCTTATCTTTTGTGTTTGGATGGTCACATCTTTGGTGAGAGGGGAAAAGTTTTTTTTGATAACCCCCCAGAATACTTGCTCCAAGGTGTTTTCCTTTTCCCTTTCTCCTTCTAGGATAACAATCAGGTGTAGATTTGGCCTCTTGATATAATCACACATCTCTTGGAGGCTTTGTTTTTCTTTCTGAGTTTTGTTTCTATGTATTTTACAGATTGGGTTAACTCCATGTTTTGGTCTTCAAGTTCTGAAATTCTTCCTTCTGCTTGATTAATTCTGATTTCCATGCCTGCCTTCTTGTTATTTATTTCCTGGATGAAAATGTGCATGGTGAAAATCTCTGTTACAAGTTCTTCCAGTTGCATCTTAGATTTTAAAAAATAATTCAAATCTCACCTTCACACATACATTCACACACACATTAAGCTCAAAAAAGAGAAAAAGATAAGAAGAAAAAAGAAAACACACAAACAAAACCACTGAAAGCTGAATACTCAGTCATTTATGTATACACATAAACAGTAAACAAAAAAATGGAAGAAATAAGAAAGAAAAAAGTTTTGAGGGATGCAGATCAAACCCTCACATACACATTCCTGCACAAAGGAAAAATTTTTTAAAAAATTATAAAACAAACAAACAAATCTCCCCCCAAACAAAAAACAACCTGCCCTCTTGTGGCAGCTTCGGTAATTATTCCTCTCAGTTGCTCACAGGTTAGTCCCTCTGCTGTCTCCTGTGGAGCTGTGGCCTTATTCACAATCTCCCCAGTGTGTGGTGAGGGATGGAGGAGGAGGAGGTGGTGTGGGTGGGTGAGGCTTTAGTCCTCCTCTCCCACTCTAATATCATCAGGAGGATCCCCTCCAGTGGGGTGGTGTGGGGTTGTCTCTATACAGGTACTGGAGGAGGGGGAGGTGCCTCAGCCAGTCTTATCCTGAAGTATAGTTCTCCTATCATGGCTGATGCCCAGGTTTCTCCTGGGTTCCTCCCTCTCAGTTGTGCCTCAACTGTGTGGGTCTGATGTTCAGAGGATTGGAGAGTGGAGAAAGTTGGGTCAAACCTTGACGCACTGGTGATCTGCTGATCTCTTCAGGGTCTTTCTCATCCTTTTCTGGTCACACTCTTGGTTCCATGGCTGAATCAGGGTAGAGGGTGGGGTGCCTGAGACTCTGTACTTGTCGTGTCCCTCTGGAGTTTGTGCTTTCAGGATATTCCCTCTGGGTCATGATCAACTCCTGAGTAGTTAATCTGCCAGTCACAGAGATCAGGTCTCTTGGTCCATGGTGAGCAAGTTAGGACACTTTTCTCCTTAGTTTTTAAGATAGTGGCAGGGTGCTTTTTCATTTTCTCCAGTGGGGCTCTGCCTCTGGGATCCCTCACTGTGCTCTCTCCATAGTCTTTGCTACCAATATCTGGCCAGGTGTTGCAATGGTGAGGAAGAGCCTGGAGATGGCAGTCACTCCTGGAAGCTTATTCCCAGGAAGAAGGACTTTGCTGATTTTTTAAAAAGTGGTGCTTGGCATTTGTGCCTCAGGAAACCCTAGGGTCCAAGCTGAGCAACCACAGTACCAGCTGCTTTAACCAGGAGATCCCTGGTCACTTGCTCATGAATCCCCACTCAGTCAGTCACTCATATGCTTACTTACTCACAGACAGGTATGCAAAATTTTCCATGTACTCACTCACTCACACTGGGTCTCACATTGTCCTACTGACTCTGCCCCCATCTTTCTCCCAACTCAGTTCTACATTGATTATTAAAATTTGGTCTTAGCTTCACTCTGCCTTTCTTTTTCAGATGAGGCAGAAAAAATTAACTATCTCACAGGTAGTCCGTGGTCTTAAAGACGAGTGCAGTTTGTCATGGATTATGGGATAAAATAACCCTGTACTCAATCAGATCTGTAGGAAAAGCATGCTGTATTTTGTTGACTTCTTTTAAATATATTTCAGCTAAATTTCAAATTGTTTTAGGACACTCTATTCATCTCTAATACTAGAGCAAAACTAGATTATTTCAATTATTGATCTTTATCTTTTGATGAAAGTATTTAATTAGTATTAAAGAATCAGAAACAATTGAAATTGCTCCTTAGTGCCCCTCACCCCTTGTAGCAACAGACACTCAAAAGCACTGTGCTAACTGCATCAATTTTCAGAGGCCATTGCCCATTCAAAATCCATGCTGCACAGTGATCTCCTATTCAGCCAGCTGGGGAAAAAGGAAGATGGCAGTGCCCTTTTTGGCAGAGGAAGAACTTTAGCTGGAGTACCATGGGCATGGCCATCTTGGAAGAATGCTGGCATCAGTATGACAGGGAAGATGCCCAGGCCTGGGGCAGTGTTAGAAGATAGACAAGGCCTGCTCAAAGAGAATGGATTAAGAAAGTTCTGATGAAATAAAGGAAGGAAACATAACATCAGGAATGAAGAAAGAGGAAGAGAAAAGTTTCAACCAATCATGGATAGGACATATTTGAAAGAATAAAAGTAAAAAAGAGTTCCAATAAAAAATACACTATAGCAAGTATCTGTATACTCAGATATGACTGGGAGACTTGGCAGCAGCAACAGCAGAAGAGTCATGTGAGTCCAGATCTGATCCATCTTTCTCCCACAGTAGCCCATGGGGCATCTGATCCACACTGAAAACAACCCTATCAGCCCACACTGAGAGTGGAGGGGAGGAACTGGAGAGCAGAGCTGCTTCTTAACATATTTATGGTAGACAGAAGGGACCTGGAGTAACAGAAACAGTCATAGGGCAAGTTTTTTTTTTTAATCAATATTTTTATTATGATGTTGTGGGGTACAGTTAAGGGTTAGGTATACAATTACGTTTCATTCAGGTACCCTGTTGATAAGAGGTGTTTCCCCATCCCCAGACAGATATTTGCTACTGTAAATCCCATCCCCCACCCCATAGTTTCCCAGTACCGTCAGTCACTTTCTTATAGTATTACCTTGGATGTTCAAGGTCCATTATATAAGTGAGAACATGTGATACTCGGATCTTTGTTTCTGTGAGAGGTAACTCAGTATTGTAGACTCTAGTTCCATCCAGGCTGCTGCGAAATTCATGATTTTTTTCTTTTTTATGGCTGCGTAGTAATCCATTGTGTATATCTACCACATTTTTTAATCCGGTCTTCTTTTGATGGATAGCATGGTTGCTTCCAGATTCTTGCTATTGTGAACAATGCTGTGATAAACATAAGTGTGCAGATATCTTTTTTATAGAGTGATTTGAGTTCTTCAGAATATATTCCCAGTAGGGGGATTGCAGGGTCATATGGGAGGTTGATATTTAGAGCTTTTAGGAATCGCCACACTGCTTTCCACAGAGGTTGCACTAGTTTACACTCCCACCAACAGTGTAGAAGTGTTCCCTTTTCACCACACCCTCTCCAGCAGCTGTTATTTTTTGAGTTGTCGATAATTGCCATTCTGACTGGAGTTAGGTGGTATCTCAGTGTGGTTTTGATTTGCATCTCCCTGATGATTAGTGAGGTTGAACATTTCTCCATGTGTCTATTGGCTGCTCGGATGTATTCCTTTGTGAAGTGTCTGTTCATATCTTTTGCCCATTTTATAATGGGGTTGTCAGTTTTTCTCTTTTCAGCACGTTTGAGTTCCTTGTAGATCCAGGATGCTAAGCCTTTATCAGATCTGGAGTTGGCAAATACTTTTTCCCAGTCTGTAGGCTGTCTCCCTGCTCTCTTGATGGTTTCTTTGGCTTTGCAAAAACTTGTCAGTTT
>NW_007248667.1:201415-212928 GCF_000164805.1 Carlito syrichta
TCTCCCCAGTGGTAGGTGGTGGAGGCTTTGTTGAAGATGAGTTGCTTGAGAAATTGAGGTTTTGCTTCTGGAATCTCAATTCTATTCCATTGATCTATATGCCTGTTCCTATACCAATACCAAGCTGTTTTGATGATTGCAGCTTTATAGTAAAGTTTGAAGCCTGGTAATGTGATACCACCTGCTTTGTTTTCTTTGCTGAGGATTGCTCTGGCTATTCTTGGATGTTTGTATTTCCATATGAATTCCTGTGTTGTTTTTTATAGGTCTGAGAAGAATGTTGCTGGTAATTTGATGGGTATTGCATTGAATTTGTAGATTGCCTTAGGTAAGATGGATGTCTTCACAATGTTGATTCTTCTGATCCATGAGCATGGGATATTTTTGCACTTGTTTGTGTCATCTTTGATTTCTTTGAGCAGTGTTTTGTAGTTATCCTTGTAAAGGTCTTTCACATCTCTGGTTAGGAAGATGCCAAGGTATTTCATTTTTTGTGTGGCTATTGTGAATGGAATTGTGTTTTTTATTTGGGTTTCTGTTTGTTTATTATTGGTGTAGAGAAATGCAATTGTGTTTTGTACATTTATTTTGTATCCTGAGACTTTGCCAAAGGCCTTTATCAGTGTAAGGAGGTTTTTGACAGATTCTCTTGGGTTTTCAAGGTACACAATCATATCATCTGCAAAGAGAGATAACTTGACATCTTCTTTTCCTATTTGGATACCCCTGATTGCCTTCTCTTCTCTGATTGCTCAAGCCAGGACTTCCAATACTATGTTGAAGAGGAGGGGTGAGAGTGGGCATCCTTGTCTTGTTCCAGTTTTCAGGGGAAATGGTTCCAAAATTTGTCCATTTAGGAGTATGCTGGCTATGGGTTTCTCGTAGATGGTTTTTACGATTTTGAGGTATATTCCTAGTATGCCTAGCTGTTCAAGGGTTTTTATCAAGAAGAGGTGCTGGATTTTATGAAAAGCTTTTTCTGCGTCTAATATTATAATCATGTGGTTTTTGTTTTGACATCTGTTGATGTACTTAATTACATTTATGGTTTTATGAATGTTGAACCAGCCTTGCATTCCAGGAATGAAGCCTACTTGGTCATGACGGATGATTTTTTAGATGTATTGTTGAATACGGTTTGCTAGGATCTTGCTGAGAATTTTAGCATCTATGTTCATCAAAGATATAGGCCTGTAGTTCTCATTCTTTGTTGGATCTTTACCTGGCTTGGGTATCAATGTGCTGTTGGCTTCGTAAAATGATTTGGGGAGAGTTCCATCTTTCTCAATCTCCTGGAATACCTTCAGTAGGATTGGTATCCACTCCTCCTTAAATGTCTTGTAGAATTCTGCTGGAAAGCCATCTGGACCAGGGCCTTTTTCTGTAGGTAGTTTTCTTATTACGTAGTCAATTTCCTTGATTGTTATTGGTCTATTTAGGGTCTCAATTTCTTCTTGTTCCAACTTAGGTAGGTTGTGATGTCAGAAAGTCCTCCATTTCCTTAAGGTTTTCAAGTTTGTTTCCATACAAGTGTACGTAGTAGTCTCTAATGATCTTTTGTATTTCTTCAGGATCAGATCTGACTTCATCTTTTGTGTTTCTGATTGTGCTTATTTTATTTTCTCATTTTTTCTTGGTCAGTCTGGCTAGGGGACCATTGGTCTTGTTTATCCTTTCAAAGAACCAGCTTTTTGTTTCATTGATTTTTTGTATTATCTTTTTGTCTTCTATGTCCTGGATTTGGGCCTTTATTTTGGTGATCTGGATTCTTCTGCTGAAATTAGGGTTTTTGTGGTCTTGCTTTTCCAGCTTCCTTAGGTGGCTTGTTAGGCTGTTAATTTGTGTTCCTTCCATTTTCTTCATGTGTGTTTGTAGTGATATAAATTCCTCTCTTACTACAGCTTTCAAGGCGTCCCAGAGATTTTGGTAAGATGTTTCTTCATTTTCACTTGTTTCCAGGCATCTTTTAATCTCTATTTTGATTTCATCATTGACTGAGGAGTTGTTTAGCATCATGCTGTTTACTGTCCATGTCTTTGTGGGTTTTGGGGGGACCTTTTTGGTGTCAATGTTTATTTTTATTCCACTGTGGGCCGAGAAGGTGCATGGTAGAATTTCAGTCTTTTTAAATTTGCTTATGCTTGATTTGTGTCCAATTATGTGGTCGATCTTAGAATATGTTCCACGTGGTGATGAGTAGAATGTGTATTCTGTGGTCTTTGGATGGAGTGTTCTGTAGGTATCAGTTAAGTTCATTTGGCCCAGAGTCTCATTGAAGTTCCAGATCTCCTTGCTGATTTTTTGTCCTGATGATCTGTCTAGGGTTGTGAGTGGGGTATTAAAGTCCCCAGTTATGATGGTGTTAGAGTCAATATCTTTCTTTAGTTTTCCTAGAAGTTGCTTTATGAAAGTTGGCGCACCTATGTTGGGTTCATATATGTTTAGGATGGATATTTCTTGTTGATGGAGTGAACCTTTTATCATTATGTAGTGGCCCTCTGTATCTTTTTTAATTTTTGATAGCTTAAATGGTATTTTGTCTGAAATTAGGATCACGACTCCTCCTTTCCTTTGTGTTCTATTCGCCTGAAAATTTGTTTCCCATCCTCTTACTTTGAATCTGTGCATGTCCTTTCTAGTGAGATGGGTCTCTTGAAGGCAGTATATTGTTGCCTGGTGATATTTTATCCATTTTGCCACTCTATGTCTTTTCAGTGGTGCATTTAGTCCATTCACATTCAGGCTAATTATTGAAATGTGAGAGTTTGTCCCTATCATAGAGTTCTTATAGAGTTGTTCTTCCACTTGGTATTTTGTCTTTCTTTTGGTTTTGGGGTTAGTTCATGTATATTTTATTCTGTTCCCTGTACTCTTGTGAAGAACATTGTTCTTTTTTCCTTTTCTTCTGTGTTTAGTACTTTCTTAAGTGTTTCATGTAGAGATGGTTTGGTGGCAGCATATGTTCTTAGGGATTGGATATCTTTGAAAGATTTTAATTCTTTCTCACTGATGAAGCTTGGCTTGGCTGGATAGGTTATTCTTGGTTGAAATTGTTTTTCTTTTAGGACTTTGAAGATAGGGCTCCAAGCTCTCCTTGCCTGCAGGTTTTCTGTAGATAAAGCTGTTGCTATTCTGATTGGTCTTCCATGGTAGGTGATCTGGTCTTTTTCTCTTGCTACCTGTAGGAATTTTTTTTATGCCTACTTTGTTTAGGTGAATTATTATGTGTCTAGGAGTTGGTCTTCTCATTTGTTGTCTTGCAGGTGTTCTCTGAATCTCTTGTGTTTGAATTTTTGCATCACTGATTAGATAAGGGAAGTTTTCTTGAGTGATCTCATGGAAAGTTTGTTCCAGTGTGGTCTCTGTCTCTCTTTCTGTCTCAGGAAGTCCAATTACTCTTAGATTAGGCCTCTTGAGGTAATCGCTCATCTCTTGAAGGTTTTGTTCTGTCTTTTTGAGCTTATTTTCTGTGTTTTTAAGAGTTTGGGTTATTTCTATATTTTGGTCCTCAAGCTCTGAGATTCTTTTTTTTTGCTTGGGTAATTCTGCTTTCCACGCTTATCAGTTTGTTATTTATTTCATTCACAGTATTCTTTATTACTGTTATCCCAGATATCAGCTCCTTCCTAGTTTCTTCTTATATCTCTTCAATTCTTTTTAATCTCTCCATTATTGTCTTGATATCTACGTTTGTAGTTTGAGACCATTCATTCTGGGGGTTCTTCATTGTTTCCATTCCGAAGTCATTTTTCTCAGTGTCTGTCCTCCCAGGGGTCTGGGAGAGACCTACACTCTTCTTTTGGTTTTTCTTCACTTGTGTAGATTTTTCTGTCTCTCTCCCTTTCCCTCCCCTTCTTTAATTCTGTGTTTGAGGGAAGGTGGGGTTGCTTTTATATCTTTTCTGAAATAACCTGTTCTTCCTTATGAGGGTCTTCTGGCTTTGTTCACTTTTCAGGTTGGAGTATAGGCTGCAATCTGTCCTTTTTGCAGTTTTGAGTTTTAATTGAGAGGGAAGCTGTGGTTCAGAGTGTATATGCTGATTCTAGCATCCACGAACAGGTGTATGAGCACTCGGGAACCTATTTCCCTCTGCCTTACAATCTGTCCATTCAGCAGTATGTAGTCTTGGTCCCTAGATTAAAAAGGGGGGTATAAAAAAGGAAAATAATGGAGGAAGGGGGGGTCAATAGGGAGTTAGAAAAAGAGAGGCGCGAGAGGGAAAACAGATACACATACCAACTATCTGGTGAGAAAGAGACACAAGGCCGAGAAGAAGTGAAGAAAGACTCGTAAGAAAGATTCCCTAAAGAGTACTGATAGCTACACAGAGGCAGGCCAATAAAATCAAGAAACAGTGTAAGTCAGAAGTCAAACAACAAAAATGATCAAAACCAATAGTTACAATGATAAAATCATAAGTCAAAATAAGCAGTCAGACTAAAGTCACTTCTCTAATCTCCCCTTTGTTTTTCGTTGCAACATAGGGGTGGGGCTTTGTCTGCAGTTTCATGCCGTTGTCTTAGGAACTGAGGTAAAGTTTGTTGATAGGTGGGCAGGGCAATGGAAGTCGCTGCCTGGAGAATGGCGAGGCAGTTTCTGCAGATCTGTTTTCCTCCGCTTGTCTGGGTCCCCCAGCTTGGGGTCCCACGCTGAGTGCCTCAGCCAGGGTGGGCCTGAAGTTGCAGAGCTCCAAAGCTCCAAAGGGCAGGTGGTGAGCGGCGAGAGTGGCCCTGGGCCCCCCACAGGGTACTTCAGGCAGGAATGGGACCGGTGTCTCTGAAGGGTGGGCGCCCAGAGCCTCTCTGAGTGACCGGTGGCTTGGGCCAGGTGCCGGGCTGGAGACGATGTAGCCAGGGAGGGAGCTGGGAGGGGGCTGGGACCCGAGACTCACAGTGGAACAGCAGCAGCAGGGGGCCACAATATCCGGCCCTGCGTGGGACCGAAGGTCCCCAGGCCTTACACCAGCGCAGCTCGTGGTGGGCTGGGGGATGGTGCAAGAGAAGTAAGAGTCTTTTTCGGATCTCACGTTCGGAGAATCTCACAAGTTCACCTATGCTGTCGCCATCTTGTTCCATCCTCTCTTTTTTTATTGATTGCTTTTTGTTTTAGTTTTTTTATTATCTCTTTCTGTTTTTGTTTATGTTTTCAAACTTGCTTTGATTCTGTTATTCTAATGCTTTTTAAAAGATTTTCTGTTTGTGTAGGGGTATTTTGAGGGCAAGTACAACAGGGTTTTATTGTTTGTGTGATTGTCTATATGTATTTGTTTTCTTTGTTTTTTCTGTCTTTGTTTGTTTCTCTGTTTATACATTAGCTGATAAGCCTGTCTGTCTTCCCTCTTCTTCTCTCTCTCTACTTCTTTCATCTTCCTCCTTCCTTTTTCCATTTTTTTTCCCTTTACTTATCTATTTTGCTTTCAAAGACAAACATATACCCCATTACATGGACAGATTGTAAGGCAGTGGGAGGCGAGTTCCAGGGGGTGCACAGACCTGTCAGTAGATACTGGGAACTGCAGATAACTTCTGAATCACAGCTCTCCACTTTATTAAATCTCAAAACTGTGAAAAGAATAGCCTTCCACTCCCAGTCCAGCTTCAAAATTGAACAAAACCAGAGGATCTACATAAGGAAGAATAGGAGGCTGAGCAAACAGAAGTAAAAGCTATTCCACCATCACTGAAAAAAAGAATTAAAGAAGAGGTTAAAAAAAGGGTGGAAGGGAGGAAGAAAACCTACACAAATTAAGAAAAAACAAAGGAAGAATTTGAGTTTCATACAGACCTCTGGAAGAACAGCAGAGAATACAGACTTTGGAACTCAAACAATGAAGAGGTCCCAGAATGTCTAGGCTCAAACTACAAACACAGGTATCAAGTTATTAATAGAGAGATAAAATAGAAATGAGGAGAGACAAGAGGAAAAAAATGAAGGAGCGAATAACTGAGAAAACAGTAATAAAGAATACAGTGAGTGAAATCAACAACAAACTAAGCATGGGAAGCAGAATTAACTAAGCAGAAGAAAGAATCTCAGAACTCAAGGGCCAAAATATAGAATTTTCCTAAACTGTTAAAAACATAGAAAAGAAGCTTTACAAGACAGAACAAAATGTCCAAGAGATGTAATTATATCAAGAGGGTGAAACTAAGATTATTAGAATTCCTGAGGCAGATAGCCTCAGGAATACCCTGGAATAAACATTCCATTAAATTATCCAAGAAAACTTTCCTCATCTCATCAGAAATGTGATCATTCAAACATAAGACATTCAGAGAGCTCTAGCAAAACAACAAATGAGAAAAGAACAACTCCTAGACACATAGGAATTTGTTTACACAAAGTAGATGCAGAAGAAAAAATCCTAAAGACAGCAAGAGAGAAAGATCAGACTACTTACCAGAGAAGATCAATTAAAATAGCAGCAGACTTATTTACAGAAAAACTTTAGGCTAAGAGAGATTGAATCAAATCTTCAAAGTTCACAGCAATTTCAACCAAGAGTTATCAACAGGCAAACAAAGTTTCATCAGTGATGGAGAAAGAAGATCCTCTCAGACATTCAATTCCTAAGAGTTTATGCCCCTTACAGAACAGCTCTACACAAAACACTAAAGAAAATATAAAACATAGAAGAAAGAAAAAAAAACAACAACAAGCCTTTCCCAAGAATACAGGAAAAAGATCGAAAACCTACATAAATCTACTAAAAAAATCAAAAGAAAGACAACAAACAAATAAACAAATAAACAGCAGCAACAACAAACTATATAAGAACCTCATGACAGGGATAAACTCTCACATTTCAGCAATTAGCCTGAATGTGAATGGATTAAATACACCACTGAAAAGACATAGAATAGCAAATTGGATAAAATATCATGATGCAACAATATGTTGTCTTCTGGAGACTCATCTCACCAGAAAGGACTCTCATAAACTCAAAGTAAGAGGCTGGAAAACAAACTTTTTAGGCAAACAGAATATAAAAGAAAGCAAGATTTACAATCTTAATATCAGACAAAATATCTTTTAAGCTATCAAAAATTTAAAAAAGATGTGGAAGGTCATACATAATGATAAAATGTTCAATCCATCAACAAGAAATACCCATCCTAAACATATATGGATTCAACATAGGAACACCAACTTTCATAAAGCAGCTTCTGGAAAACTAAAAAAAGGTATTGACTCTGACACTATCATAGCTGGGGAGTTAAATACCCCACTCACAATCATAGACATCATCAAGATAAAAAAATTAACAAAGCAATCCAGAACCTCAATGTGACACTTGACCAAATGACTTAATTAATACCTGCAGAACACTCCACCTAACAGCCACAGAATATACATTCTACTCATCACCACATGGAATGTACTCTAAGATAGGTCACAATCTTAGTCATAAATCAAAGCATAAACAAATTTCATAAGATTGAAATACTGCCACGCACCCTCTCAGATCACAGGGTAATAAAAATAAATATCAACACTAACAAATCTCCCCAAAACCAACAAAGACATGGACATTAAACAGCATGTTGTTGAACAACTCCTAGGTCAACACAGAAATCAAAAGAGAAATTAAAAGATTCCTGGAAACAAATGAAAGTGAAGAAACATCTTACCAAAATTTTTGGAATGCCATGAAAGCAGTACTAAGAAGGAAATTCATATCTCTATAAACACACTTGAAAAATGGAAAGATCAAAAGCTAACAGCCTAACAAATGGCCAAAGGAAGCTGGAAAAGCGAGACCACCAGACCCTAACTCCAGATCACCAAAATAAACTCCCAAGTTCAAGACATAGAAGACAAAATATAATACAAAAAAATCAGTGAAATAAAAAGCTGGTTCTTTACAAGGATAAACCAGATTGATGGACCCCTAGCTAAGCTGATCAAAAAAGAGAGAAAAACCCAAATAAACACAGTCAGAAATGCAAAATATCAAGTCACAACTGACTCTGAAGAAATATAAAAGATTATCAGAGATTACTTTGTATACTTGTATGGAAACAAACTTGAAAACCTAAATGAACTGAGGGACTTCCTGACAATACATGCCTTCCCAGGTTGAGACATGAGAAAATTGAGATCCTAAATAGACCAGTAACTACCCAGAATATCAACTATGTCATAAGAAAACTAACTACAAAAAAAACAAAAACAAAACGCTATACCAGATAGGTTTTCCAGAGGAATTCTACAAAACATAAAAGGAGAAGCTTATACCAATCCTATTGAAATTATTCCAGGCAATCGAGAAAGATGGAACTCTCCCCAAATCATTTTATGAAGCTAACATCACATTGATACCCAAAATCGGGTAAAGATCCAACAAAGAAAGAGAACTACAGGTCAACATCCTTGATGAACATAAATGCCAATTTCCCCAACAAAATTCTAGCAAACGACATCTAACAACACATCTAAAAAATCATCCACCATGGCCAAGTAGGCTTCATTCCTGGTTAAACCTCCGCAAGGCCTTAAATGTAATTAAATACATCAACAGATGTAAAGATAAAAACCACGATTATGTCATCAGATGTGGAAAAAACTTTTGATAAAATCCAGCACCCTTCTTGATAAAAACCCTTGAACATGTAAACATAGTTGAAACATACCTCAAAATAGTAAGAGGCCATCTATGAGAAACCCACAACAGATATACTATGAAACAGACAGAAATTGGAACCATTTTCTCTGAAAACTGGAACAAGACAAGAATGCCCACTCTCATCCCTCCTGTTCAACATAGTGTCAGAAGTCCTAGATAGAACAATCAGACAAGAGAAGGAAATGAGGGGTATCTAAATAGGAAAAGAGGAATTAAAGTTATTCCTCTTTGTAGATGACATGATTCTATACCTCAAAAACCCATGAGAATCTGTGAAAAACCTCCTTGCACTGATAAAGGACTTTGGCCAAGTCTCATGGTATAAAACGAATGTACAAAAGACAGTCACATTTCTATAATCCAACAGTACACAAACAGAAACTCAAATAAAAATCACAATCCCATTCACAATAGCCACAAAAAAAAAAAAAAAAAAAGAAATACCTTGGCATGGCATCTTCCTAGCCAGAGAAGTAAAAGACCTTTACAACCAAAACTACAAAACATTGCTCAAAGAAATCAAAGATGACACAAACAAATAGAAAAATATTCCATGCTTATGGATTGGAAGAATCAACATGTCCATCCTACCAAAGACAATCTACAGATTGAATGCAATACCCATTAAATTACCAGCAGCTTTCTTCTCAGACCTGGACACAATACAGGAATTCATATGGAAACATAAATGACCATGAATAGCCAAAATAATCCTCAGCAAAAAACCAAAACAAAACAAAACAAAGTGGGATGTGTCATAACCTTAGACTTTAAATTTTATTATAGAACTACTGTAATCAAAACAGCCTGGTATTGGTATAAGAACAGGCATATAGACCAATGGTAGAGGATATAGATTCCTGAAGCAAAACCTTATTTTCTCAACCAACTCATTTTCAACAAAGCCTCCACCATCAACCACTGGTGAGAAAAGAATCTATTCAGTAAATGGTTCTGGGAAAACTGGCTGACCACATGAAGAAGATGAAAACAATACCCTTACCTATCACCATACACAAAAGTCTACTCTAAATGAACCAATGACTTAAATGTAAAACCTCAAACTATAAGAATGTTAGAATTTGCAGGACATTTGTATACCTAACCCTGAATTGTATCCCACATCTTCAAAATTAAAAATAAAAATAAAAAACCCACAAAAAACACAGGAGACATCCTTATGCAAATTGGAACTGGCAACCAATTCCTGATCCAAACCCCAAGTACTCATGCCATGAGAGATAAGATAGACAAGTGGGACCTCATCAAACTGGCAAGCTTCTGCAAAGCCAAAGAAACCATCAAGAGAGCAGGGATATAACCCACAGTCTGAGAAAAAAAAATTGCCAACTGTTCATCTGACAAAGGTCTAACATCTAAGATCCTCAAGGAACTCAAATGACTGAAAAGAAAAAACAAACAAACATCGCCTTTACAAAGTGAGCAAAAGATATGAATAGACACTTCTGAAAAGAAGACATACCAGCAGCCAACAGATACATGTAAAATTGCTCAGCTTCAGTAGTTATCAGAGAAATGCAAATTAAAATCACCCTGAGATACCATCTGACCCAATCAGGATGGCCATCATCAATAACTTAAAAACAACAAATGCTACAGAGGATGCAGGGAAAAGGAAACACTTTTACACTGTTGGTGGAAATGTAAACTAGTACAACCCCTGTGGAAAACAGTTTAGCGATTCCTAAAAGATCTAAAAAAACCACCTTCCATATATCCCTGCAATCCCCCTACTGAGAATATACCTGGAGGAACTCAAACCACTCTGTGAAAAACATACCTGCACAGTCATGTTTATTGCAGCATTATTTACAATAGAAAAAACATGGAACCAACTGTGCTGCTCATTGAAAGAGGACTGGATTAAAAAAATGGAATATTATGCGTCCATAAAGAAGGACAAAATTATGAACTTTGCAGCAACTTGTATATATTTAGAATCTATAATACTGAGTGATCTATCACAGAAACAAAGAATGGAATATCACATGTTCTCACTCATAAGCAGACCTTGAATAATTATCATTACACTATAAGAAAGCAATAGGTAGTAGTGGGAAACTTCCAGGGGAGGGGGTGACACCTCATCAATAAGGGTATCTGCAATTTTTATTACCTAATCCTGAATTGTTCCCCACATCTTCAAAATAAAAAAATTAAAATTAAATTAAAGCATCTTTAGACATCTAAAATATATTTAACACAAAGTAGCCTATTCTATTTTATTGATAAAGAAGTGTTTGCATTTATCCCTCACCTACCAAGCATAAGTAAAATCTCTGTATAAGAATATTTTCCTATTAAAAACAATCACTGTGTACCCTTCTGTGGATAGTTTTTACATTTTCAAAATACAACTTTGAATATGTTAGATAAGTTTATTGAAAGAATTTGAAAGGTATACCATACTAAATAGTACAAAAGAGGCAATGAAGAGATGACTTATGATTTAGCAAGAATATTGCACCAGAGTTTTGATAGAGAACACTTGAAATTATTCTGCTCAATTTCATTTAAAATTATGAGGCTCCATGCTAACTCATGAGGTAGATATGATTGGATAATGACTGATGTTAGATGCCAATCCCACACACATATACAAATTCTCCTGCCATCATTCTGTTTCCAAAAGAACCCACTTTCTTTTCCTAACACAAGGGAAGTTTCTCTCTATGTCTTTCAGTTCACATTATATATATATATATATATATATATATATATATATATATATATATATATATATATATATACTTTTTATAGAGAGAGAGAGAGAGAGAGAGAGAGAGAGAGTGTGTGAGAGTGTGAGAGCGTGTTGAGTGTATGAGTGTGTGTGTGTGTGTGTGTGTGTGTGTGTGTGTGTGTGTCT